>NW_026117087.1:0-23915 GCF_001640805.2 Lates calcarifer
TTTGTGCACTTAGCCTTGATCTAATCTAAAGCTCTGGGTACAGACATGAGTCCTACACTGTTTAGAACTCCAGTGGTAAAATGTGTGTGAAACTGAAGCTCAGGGTTTTCACATGGGCCTTGTCTAATGACGTGATTGTTCCCATGTTACTCCTCTCACCTGAAGTCACACAGGTGAATTACATTTTGAAAAACACATTCAAATGTTGGATAACATACACCTGAACTGATCATGTTGATATGATATGACAGTGGAGTTCTGCTGGAGTTGCTGAGTCATGAACTACTGAGCACATTAGATCAAGTCTAACCACTGTGTGAGAAGCCTTTGGTGGTAAGGCTGAACAATTCTGTGTAGAAACCACTGAGATCAATGCTGTCCAACAAAAGACACCATGTACTCCATGTTCTAATGTCAAAAGCTCTGGGTTCACAAATGTGTCACCCTTCATCTGTTTATGAGCATAAATATGTTACATTTGTTGTTGCCCTATCCTGTCACACTGCATTCATTTGATATTTACCCATGAATCCTCACTGCAGTTTTTAATCCACACAGTATGATTTGGGCTCTGTGCCTACCGTAACACCTTCATAGAATGAGTGACAGAGAGATGCCTACACAGATGATGACTGATGGTAACATACGTTGTTCAGCCCTGCCTTACAAAAGTCAAGTTCAAACACTACAGATGACTACTTGACTCCATATTCTGTTGCAGCCATTTTTGTGGCATATCTTATTATTTAGAGATTTCAAGTTACATAATAAAAAGGGTCATGCGTGAGATATGATATAATTTGTAAGCATGTTTGTATATTCTATTGATAAACTGTCATTTATTCCTGTTTCTGCTACAACTGCTCCTTCAAATTTAGACGAATAACTGTTATTTGCTACATATGACAACACATAATAATATCATCATCACATTCAGATGTTCAGTATTTTCTTCATCTCATCACCACCACCAGTGTCTAGACCCTGGGGGTTTCCTATACCAAACACAGCCTCATCCCCTTTCAAATATGATGACATAATAATGGGGTCTAATCCCCAATGATGCTCACACGTCACTCCTCATTTTTCTCTTCTTTGTGCACATGGCAATACAATTTTGTTGACTGAGAATGAAATACATTTGATAGTAATCTTTTACAGATAAAAATGACTTCAGCAAACTATGCTGCTTGTTTGGACAGTCAGAAACATGAGATCATTTTGTGAGACAAAAAAATATTTGAACAATGAAAGAGAAAATACATGTTTATTTAGAATCTACATCCACCCTCACCATGTTTCCCTCCTCCATCAAGAGGGTGGACATGCCTGGCTGCTCCTCTGTCACACCAACAACAGTGACTGAGTCAGCACTGGCTTTGACCTCCTGTTGAGAGGAAAAGAACATGAGCTATCATCTTGTCAGATACATTGGTCACCTGTTACCACAACCAAAATCTCTCCCTAACATTAAGGAAGACTGTTGTCTTTCCACCATTGTCATTATTTCATTTCATTTAAGTCACAGCAATTAGAAAAAAAGTTGTTTCCTGTCAATTTGAAAACATTTAGTTTAGTAGCTTTAAGGTTAAGTGCATATGGGAAATAAAAAGGCACTGATTTCTTTCATAAGCCTGTAGGTTATCTCTGGTGCACTGACGTGATTTGTTAAATAAGAAATGAATTACTTAAGCCTTTTCATTGTGTTATACTATACCTCAAGCTTTGTATATGTGGTTGAATGGAGCTGAACCCCATAACCTGAGACCTTGACTTTGAGATGGGTCAGTCTCAGGTGCTCCCCAAGCTGTGGGGTCAGCTCCACAGCCTGCTCCCTCCAGAGGCAAACGTTTGCTTGTTTTTTGTCCTATGGAGGATAAGACAATATGATGTGTTAGTATGCTGCCTAAACCATAGTAACAACAAGTAAATACAATGCATTAAGAATCTAAGGCTGTAACAAAAGGAGTGGCTTTTGGAGGTGAATCCCTAACAACAGCAAACAAAGCTGTCAAATAAATATGGCTCAGTAAAGGGAAAATCTGAAATGAAATGATTTTGGAATGTTTTGGAGTAGATCCCTAAAGTTGGCCTGTCATATAACAGAGAGAACAGTGAAGTTTTTTGTGTGCTGGTGAGTCTCAGCCTCTGCCTCAATCCCCCACTTCCTTCTCTGAGCTTTCTTCCTGTGATCGTGGCCCAGGTGTATTGGTATCAGCTCTCTCCAGTTGTCCAGGTTCAGTGCTGGATAATCCATATTCCACAGAAGCAACAGATCATCCCTGCTATACCACATCATTTTACCTCCATGTATTCCATATACTGCCATTAGTGATTCAGTTGTCCAGAGCAGCTCTTACAGCAGCATGCAGTTGCTCATCATGAAAAGTGCACTTTACTGCTTCAGTTCCACTTTGATCGCCCAACAAACAGAACACACCAGACAGGACAAACATTCATAAGGCCAGAGGAGTCACTTAATTCCCTTATTCTATTCTACTCTGTTCTAATACTGTGATTACTTTTAAGTCTTGGTCACACAAAGACAAAACATGAAAAGCTTGACCATGTCAAGTAACAGAACATGTAAATCAATTATACTCTGATCATACCATACAATGCAATATACACATGGACTGCATGGACATTTCCAACAGCTGTGCCAACCAGAGTTCAGTGCAACAAAAAATTCTCAATGAACACAAAGATGGTTTCTCCAGATAATATTGCTGTATTTACACTGCACCACAAACAAAGGCAGATGATGTGGCTTCTCCAGCATCATTTCTATAAATAAGATAATAAGATCAGATAATCCTTTATTAGTCCCACAGTGGGGAAATTGACATTGTTGCAGCAGCATAAGTGATTGAAAGATAGAAAAAGACATAAATACGAATAAAGGCAAGACAAAAACAAGATAATGCTATAAAAAATATACACATAAGAACAGTATACACATGACAATGTAATAAAATATGAACAGAAGAGCAACATACACTGGACTTTATACATAGAGACAGAAAATGAACTAAATATAGATATTGCACATTTTGAAGGTGCACACAATGAATATATATATGATAGCAGCTGTTTTGGATTAATTAAAGTGCAGAACCTAGTGAAAATGTCCATGTGAGTATGTGGTGAACTAGGAGCAGTGCTGGTTGTAGAGTCTGACAGCAGCAGGAAGGACCTGCGATACCTCTCCTTCACACACTTTAGGTGAAGCAGCCTATCGCTGAAGGAGCTGCTCAGTGCTGTCAAACTGTCCTGCATGGGGTGGAGCTCATTGTCCATCAGGGATCATAGCTTTGCTATCATCCTCCTCTCTCCCACCACCTCCACAGGGTCAAGGGGACAGAGCTGGCTTTCTTGATCAGCTTGTCCAATCTCTTCCTGTCCACTGCTGAGATGCTGCTGCCCCAGCAGGCCACTCCATAGAAGATGGCTGATGCCATAACATTGTGTAATATTTGTGTAAGTTTTAGTTTGAATGTATGTAAAACAATGACAGTCAGAGCATGTCATTTTTCATCAATATTGCTGAGTTTCTTCTGCAACACAGGAACATATCTGTTATAGGGACTTCCTAACTCTGTTGTAGGCTACAATAAAATAAATAGTAACTGGTAGAAAGAATAGAAACAAGAGTGCTAAGGTTCTTTGACTACATTGGTCAAATATTACTAAAACAATAATTCTGATTTCATTGACTTTCACTGTATTGTGTGTGGTGTCTGTTGGAGAAATCTGCAGGATGGTTGATGGATGATGAGACAGACTCGGTAACACACAGGAGACTCGGATGGCTTACGCAGCGGTAGAGTTTACTGGCCAGGAGAAATAACCATAACACATCATGTTATGCAGTGCCATCATCACTTCTGGGGACTCTCCCTCTGAGGTAGGTATTTATTCCCTTTGTGCAAAGACCAAACATGGATACTTACAGTTCTGGAGGTGACAGTAAGTCAGTGACTAATGATAACTGACAAGTGCTCAGTGACCTTGATTGAGGCACACGCACATTTCCCAGCATATCTTGCCTCTCCCTCCAGCCACAGCTGCTGCACGACAGACTTATGAGACATAACAGAGGATACGCTGTGAGAAAGGGAAGGCCCAAGTCAGAGTGTGCCTAGGCCTCAGCAAAGCTGTATTTCTCCTTCACACAGACTTTGGCAAAAACATAGCCCCCTAAGAATAGTGCCAATTTCTTGGAAATGTATCTAATTTTCTTATTTAAATCAGGGATGTTTTACACAATGTAATTCTTTTTCATATGTTTGTTTTAGAAGTTTTTAATTGAATTGATTAAATACTAGGCCATTAACCATAAAACCATGTGTCCTCAGACAAAATCTTATCATTTCAATTTGATGTCCAACTGTGAAATAATCATTTAAAATCTATAATATATATGCCAGATGAAAGGGTTATGGTTAGAGTTTTATTTTGTGGTTGCCAAAAATGTGTCCCAAGTTTTGTCAACACCATCAGCCATTTATAATTTAGCAGTAAAATCAGACAAATAGATAGTCAGCTATATTCCTGAGGACCCCTTACAACTCTGCACAGCTGCTAAAGGGTTCACTATCATTAGTATTATGTCACCCATGCACTATTAATCAAAACACAGAATAAAATTCTCCATCACTCCCTCACAGATGAAAGTCTGGAAAATGTGAGAGTTGAACTTTTGAATGTCAGACAAAGAAACAGTGAGGTGGTGAAACAAAACCCAGCAGCCAGAGAGTTTAAAGCCAGGTGGCCTGCATTTTTTCACATTGATGAGGTAAAGACCTGCTTGCCTTTTCCCTCTTCTTATTATGCAATTTCAGTGTGCAGCTGTTAAAAAAAGTCTGATAAGGTTACACAAAAGATGACCGACATTTGGAGAAAAAAAATCTCCCGTAGAGGAAACAGTTCTTTATTTTGGCCACTTGGGGGCAGAAGAACTCTACAGCAAGCTAAGAGTAGAACTTGTGACATATAAAGTTGATAATGTGAATGTTTCAGTTAAGAGTTGCCTTTTCACTGGTCAGCAGGCACAGAACAATCATTTGAAGAACTGTTTATGTCCATGCTAAACTGTAAGTTGTTAAGGTAGGTCAAAATCAGAATCTATCCTTTTAATGGGATACAACTTCAAAATAGCCTTACACCATGACTGAATCAATGATGTCTGTCTCTTGTCATTTCTCTTCTTTCTAACAGATAAATGCTGAATTCCAGCAGATTAGAACACTTCCACTTGAGACAAACTTCATGGTACTGTTGGACAATCTTTTACCCCAGCTGACATCTGTTTTCCAGAGGAAGGGAGGTGCTTCTGGGCAGAAACTATCCAAACATCTGTAAGTCTGTGTATGAAATGTTTTTTTTTTTCATACATACTTCATACACTGTGTAATTGTATTGTCCATATGAAGCCCCAGTTTATATCATCATTAACAGCCTGGATTATTTGCAAGGTACCAAAACCCATTTCCAAGGAAATGTATTGTCTTGTTAAGGCAATAATACCATATGGGCCAGTTCAATCCTGTTTTCTCAGGTGGTGACAATAAAAGTTCAAGTGCTTTGAGCAAGGTGTTGACAATCCTTAGCTCAGTGGCCAGAGGATGGGGCTGTAGATGTACTAAGCACCTATGGACAGCATTGTTGTCTGTTGTACTGTATGTCCCTGAATAAACAGGAGTTAAAACAGCATGTTCATACCTCACTTTAAAAAAACAACTAGGCCACACTTCACAATCATTTTGTAGTTAAAAAAGGATGACCTTTTACAGTATGTTTGACATAATATTGAGCTATATAGATCAAACTTGACAAAGCTGATTGGAAGTCAGTGTGTAGGTTACAACAGGTTGGAAATTTGAAATATTTTTTCTAGTTATTTATGTGTTTATGGATGTTTTAATCGGTCGAATCTCTTCACACAGGCTACAAGTGATGTTAATCTCAAAAAGGCAGCAGTTCTCAAGACACTTTGCCTTGGTGAGGATGATGGACTACTAATTTGGGAGCATATGGTAAGTCAGTGTAATAGTTTTTTTTCTCGTCAGATATATTGTAACTTAGAAAAGTACATGGTTACAGTAAGATTCCAAAGTCACTCGCACCTTAGTTGTTAAAACCCTTTAGGTCTCTTCCATGTCTGACAGAGGTGTCTGACATGTGTAAAATCAGATGTATAACAACACACTGCACTGTGACTGTGGAATACAATATAACATTTGACCAGTTCTGATGTTTCTAATGCTCCTCTATCTGTGGAAGTGAAACAGGACCATATCGTTTTTAAAAATAAGTCAATAAAAATAGGTACAAAATTTCTAGCCTTTTCAACATCTTTGAATAAGCAAACAAGTGTGTCAGTAATGGTCAACACTCTTGACAATGTGTTTTACCATACAATCTTCAGGGTTCCTGCCACCAATATGATATTATGTTTCCAGTGTGGACATTTGCACTGGTTAAAATCCAAGCATTTCTCTAAGCTAGGCAGACATCAGAAAATGTGGCTGGCACATATCTGGGTGGAAGCTAGATGATTATGGCAAAGCACATACTGTCAACAAAGATTTTATTAAATTGTTTTATTTAACATATATTTTAAAAAGAAAATAAAAACTGAATATCAACAGGATTAACCATAGAGATTGTTGGGTATGTGACCAAGATAATCATTAAGTGAAATGTGTGACATTCAAAAGTTTTCATTTTCTCTAATTTCTCTGTATAAACAGGACACTGAAGGAGAGGACATTCAGAGGGACATGGAGAAGACCGTGATGGGCATTTATGTCATCAAAAAGGAGGGTGGAGGTAATGGACATGATGACATTGGAAATTTTGTTGAAGGTGTGATCATTGTGGACAGCACTGTATCTGCAGCTCAAGCTTGTGCGGTGACACTATTAAGAATTCATTCAAAAAGTGCTCATGTGAATGGATGGGGACAGGCTTTCCCCCAAAGTCCTTGGGCTACAGAACAAAATCACTATTGGACTGTAGGTATTCTTCAGCCACACGTGAACACAGTAATCCTGCTTTGTTGTCTCTGTTGTTTTTCATTTCACAATGTAGAGTGAAGGAATATTGATCTGAAATGAAAATGACAACACTCAACAAACTTGTTCTATCATATCCACTCACCACTTTATCCAAAGAAAGTGTTTGCAGTGTATTGTAATGTCTGGGTCAGGTCATCTGTGTTTCTTGTTTCCCACTCGTCGACAGTTGTGGCTGTATAGTTGCAGTTAAGGAATTTTGCTGGACTCTGCTTGTTTTTGAACATTTGTCACTGGTTTGTTTTTTGAGTGATGGCACAGGTGCATCTTGTTAAAAGACCAACTCAAGCAAGTCAAGCAACCCAAGAGCACCAAGCTACATTACAGGGAATTTTGTTGGAGAACTAAAATCTAATTGCATTCTCTCTGGTGTCCAATCAGGGGACAGGTTTACAAATGTGTTTTCCATTTCAAAAAGCTCATTGGAGTGTGATCACAGATGCTTTTAACAGCTAAGGGTCAAAGTTTCTGTAATGGCAGACATCCCCCTTTTTACCAGGCCAGCTATTCAGAGACAGTCTCTTCATCCCCTGATTTGATTAGATACATTAGATACAAAGACAACAGCTTTGATTACAAAAATGTATATACACAGTAAGAAATTTCAAAGGAGCCCTAAACAAATACAATGTCACAGAGTTATTATTACAAGCTCAAAGCAAGGCCAGTGGAGTAAGAAGAGCAGGCATTGTTCAGAGGGCTGAACAATGTGAACATTTTTAGGCAGCATAGATCACAGCTAAGAAGCTGAGATGATAACCTTAGAAGAGAGGGTGAGTGATTATCACAAACCCTACAGCAACCAAATATTCCAAAGAAGTTTTATGTCTCTGCAGTGCTGGTTTGCCAACAAATCAATTGTCCTTCAACTTAACCCATAATGGGTTCTAACTTTAATATCAGTGTTCTCCATTAATTACCCAGACTGTGGCAACCCCCCACAGTCTAATTTATCTTGCCATAGTCTCATTATGAACCAGAAATATTTGAAGACTTCTCATAACAACATTAAACATTAAGCCATTGCTTCAGCAAGATATTTTTCAGATGACATGCACAGCCTTTGTGGAGACAAGTCAGTCCAAACAGTATATTGGTGTGATGTCACACATAATTTTACAACAACAATGATAATCTGGTGACTCAGTCAAGGTTTAGTTCTAACTCTCAAACAATGAAAAATGGAAATCAAATTGATTGACACTGCCAACTGACAAAAGATAGGATTTCTGTTTATTTTCTGTAGCCAACTACTAATTATCTGGCAGCAAAGCCAAAGCTCAGTTATATTCAGGGTTTTTTCTACATTGTCTATTTACTTGATCCAATCAACAGATCACATGATTTTTAGTTTGATACAGGAAGGTTTTTCACAACAACTCAACACTATTTACTAGCTACCTTTTGTATCTTCCCTTGTTTATTGTTGTAGAAATTGAATAGTCTAACTGTTGATCTGTTGAACTTGGAGGTCAGAGGACCACTGTCTGTCTGTCAGCTTTATACATTATTGTTTATATTACAACTCAAAACCACTTTCTCTCTTCTGTCACTTCTTCTCCATGTCGTTCTTTCTTATTTCTTTCCTCCTCCTCACATGCTGCCACCTGTTGCTCAACTCGTTCTTTGTCGCACGTCTTTCTCTCTAACAGCTTGCTTTGATGGAAAATCATTTCCATCACCAATGTTGGCTTCGGACAAATAATAATAATAATAATAATAAATTTTATTTATAGTGCACTTTATATTTTAGCAAGAAAATCTCAAAGTGCTACAAAAGTAATCAAAATGAATTAAAAACAGTTAAAAGGAATAAAACATCAAAATTTACACAAGAAACAAAATATGCAAAATAATGCACGGTCTCTTTTGTCATACATTTAATACATATTTTAACATATACAGTAACACGTTTTCCATTTGAATTTGTATGTTGAACTTTGTATGAGAGCTCTATTGACAGGCTGACTTCTTGTCTTTTCCTTTGTCTCCATAAGTGTCACAGTATTTGTTTTTGAAAAGGAGCTCTGTTAGTCATGATATAATGTGTTATGTGGAAATTTGACACAGATTAAAACACAGAAAATCTACACCAACCAACCAAACAACCATCAAACCAAGGCGGTGGTATAACTGGCTGTATATTCAGACACAAAGACCAACAAATGAATTTTCTTTTTTAGGGATTTATTGAATTCACCTAAGGTTCATGTTTTTTTTAGTGTGGGAGGAAACCGGAGTGCCCAGAGAAAACCCACGCAAGCACCAGGAGAACATGTTAACTCCACACAGAAAGAAGAACTGAGACATCAAGAAGATGTCAGCATCTTCTTTCTGTGGGGCTGCAGTGCTAATCACAGAGCCACAATGCTGCCCATGAAGGGTATGTGCTGTATGTTTGTGTGTGCATGTGTGGGTGCAGTTACAAACCTTGACCTTAACCTTAACCTTAACCTTCTCTCTGAGGCTCCAGAGCCTCCTTTGTCTCTTCATTTCTGGAACGAGCTTGTGACGGACGTCTTGTACCATCACACATCTGATCTCCTGTCCACCTTCCCAGGATACTAAGAGAAAGTCAGTGTCTTAATTATGAAGAAAAACCTCATTGCTGATGTAGAATCAGTCCTGTATTTATTGCATGTTCATCCAAATATTTCCTAGTTATTTCTCCATGTGTTTTAAGTTGTAAGCAGGTACTTGCTGGATGCAAAATAATATTTGAAACATTAACTAATCATGTTGAAAATGAATACAGTTTCTAGAAAGAGGAAGGATTAGAAGATAAAATATAAAGAAATGAAAGAAGATAGTTGGTCTAGATACATGTAAAGCTAAACAACATTTGTCATCAGATTTGCTTTGGTCAAATTAGAAAATCTTACCTGGCCTCTTCTTCTGTGTCGGCTCTCCAAGTCACCTGAAGAAAGACACAACAGAGCATAAAGAAACAGATGGCTGGATAATAGATGAATGCAAATTCCCACTGAAGACAAGTGTTACTCAGTCCAGGCTCTGGTTAGGTGAGTGTTCTGTGGAGAAGCACTTAGTTCTAGAATGAATGCATCATAGCAGATGAATGGAAGGCTCATTATCATATAATAGAACCTTTCCCTTCTCCCTTCTGCCATTGACCTAATGCATGATGCTGTCAGACCCAACAAGTATAGTGAGAATAAATAATAAAGGTATATAATCAGAATAATTACTGTGTAGTGTGTAGTAATTTCTCATAGTTTAATTGAAAATCTACACAGTATACGCTCACTGATACAGCACCATGTAATGTATGTATTTAAAAAATGTTGGTTGAATCAGATATGGAGTTGGTAAAAATGCCATGACCCCTTACTTTCAGAACATTACACCACAAGAGCTGTTAGCTAGCTAGTGGTAACGTTACCTAGAAATGTTAAGCTAAAATGTGCAGTGGGACATTTTAAGATCCCAGATTGTATTTTGTACAGTACACTATTACCACAACTTAGAGTATTAGTGAAATATGGATTCTGTAACACTTTATATTACACTTATTCACCATTAACTAATTGCTTATTCACATGCATATTGGCTCTTTATTAGTCATTATTAAACACTTATTATTCCCTGACTCTGCATGATCATATTCTACAGCTACTAGGCCATTAACTAAGACTTTCCCTCAATAACCTCTGTATTACTGCTTACTGACTTTAAGGAAGGAAGCTGTTGTACATGAATTCCTGCATAGATATGAATATTTTATTGGGCTGTTCAGGGGTCACTGCACATAAATCAAGAGCCATATCAAACAGGAAGATGTTCCTGAGGTGCAGCAGACTGTTAATGTGGAGGAACTGTGAGCCTTTCTGCTGGTGACACAAGCACACAACAGGAATGCAGATAATGGGCCTCATTTATCAAGATATGTATGTGTTTATTTCTACATAAAATGAATGAACTGAACCATCCAACATCTCCAACTGGGAGCCATGACATCAGGCACTTTAAACCATGTAGAGCAGGTGAACTCTTATACAGCATTAAAGAAAAGTGTGCTGTGTCCACACAGTTCCGATTTTACTGTCACCCTCCTAAGACAGAATGACTCTGCTAGTCATAAAATCATAGCAGGGCAACCGCATGAGCCATCACACTGTTAAACCATATTCTAAATATGTAAACCATTTATTCAGGGAGATGAAAGCAAACGTCAACAATATTATCCAGGATTGCACAGTAAATGCAGCTGATAATTAAGATTCCTCTCTCCACTGCAGTACAGCTCCATACCCAGCAAGAGATTACTGCAAACAGTGTCTGGTGGCCAAATGGTAAAGGCACATACCACATAACTACAATATTCATGCTTCCATTTCTGACTGGGGCACCTTCTCCTCCTGCCCTTATTACCCATCTCTCCAAAGTTGTCAACTATTAAAACTAATAAAAGACAAAATGCTCTAAAAGAATCTTTGGAAAATAAATTGGCTTCACATTAGGATGACATTAGGATGGGGATTCCTGCAGCCAACCAGCACCTGACTGCTAAGACTGGCTGTTCATAGGGAGTTCTACTCACTATGATTGGTCCACTGTTTCCATGCTCAGTGATTGATGCAGCTTAATAGATTATTGATTCATACTCCTGTGACACAGCTTATTGTCATTTCAATGCAAAAGTCCAGACAGTTTGGTGATTCTAAATCAGACACCAAGCTATTTCAGTTGAATATTAGTATTGTTGTCATTTAGGGTGTTAATATTATTTGGCATTATGTCTGTGCATGCACACGTTAGAAGTAAAAGTTTCTTCTGACGCCATACTGTTTTTATTTTTTACACAGATTTAAAACCTTCATTTAGTAACTACAATAACTTTAATTAATCAGTATCCTCATTGAAATCAGGATCTCCTCTGCTCTCTCTTCTCAACCTGACACCAAGAAATATTAATAATTAAACAAGAACAACGCATGTAAAACCAAACGACCAACAATCGAGCCACTTATAGAAATAATAAAGAGCCAAAAACCAGATATTTTTCAACAGTTGTGGTCATATCAACTAGCAGGGTTTTTCAATAATTATTAACCTCATTACCACATAGATATCTTCAATTGTCAGAGGAGTTTTGCCTTTAGCTTCCTCAGCAAAAGTTCTGTGGGCACTCACAGGTTTGATACATAATGATCATGTGTCTAATTACAGCACAGAGTTAATATTTCACTGTTAAAAGAATGACTAAGAAACTATCATATACAACTGACTGAACAGAAAGAGCTACATGTCTTTAGAGTGAGACCATCGGTCCTACAGCTGTCCATCTACACCGCTAAATGGAAAAGGGTTAATGCCAGGGGACCTGGTGGCTCACCACCCATAAGGGCTGACATTACTTGTGGAGAAGAGATACAAGTTAATGTGTTCACATCACAGGACTAATAATCCTGTGTTTCAGTAAAGGATAACTGGTATTTTTTGAACCTAGGCCTCATGTTTTTGACTGTAAATGATTGACAGGGACAAAAATCTTTGGAATCTCTGCAGTATCGATTAAAGTCAGCTGATGCAATGTAATCAAATGGACACTGTCAAAGTACATCCACCAAAGTGCTTGTTTTTGCCGCTGACAGATTATGGATAGGATTCCTACAGAGACAGAGCTTTTTATTAAAGAACTGGATCATTTTTGTTTAACCACAAACATCACTTTATATCACCACCAGACTCCATTGAGAAAAACAGGAATTTTAGAACACAGGAGCTGCTGGAACTCGATTGGTTAGTTTGTTTGTGTTATTTTGTGAGACTTTTGCTTATGTAAAGGATCTTAATACTTCTTCACACAACAACACAAACTGCTTCCTGTTTCACCTGCAAAGAGGAAGATGTTGGTTTTCAGGAATACAGCATCAGCAGCATCACCCTGCTATAAACATGCTAAACACTATGATACAGTAGATAACCTGTGTCCAAATGGGCCGGGAGAGAACCTGGTCCATTTGCCCTCATGTAATTTGTAACACCTGCTAAGTAGTTTATGGTATGGAACTGCACACTGAGTCACTGAACTTCAATAAAAACACCAACAGAAAAAGGTCCACAGCAGCAAACACACAGTGTTAGTGGGAATGCAGAGCACAACCTCCACAACAGAGAGCTGTTAGCATTAGGATGACACTTTAATGACCTGAGGCCTGGGGTTGATTTAGTGGAGCTGAAAGAAGACTTTAGCTGATTAGAGTTCACAACAGAGAGAACTTTTGAATCTGTATTTCCTGCAGAGCAAATCCTCATTCTCACTGCCAGAGACCAAGTGCACAAGTAAAAAGCAGAGGGGTCGTCTTTCTGTTACGAGATAAAATGTCTAAATTTCAAGATGCAATTAAAGGTTCAGTTCAACCAAACCACAAAAAGAGAAAATGACCTATTGGCTTTCAATTGCAGTGACTTACAATAAAGTTATTATGAAGTCACATGGACCAACAGGTGTCTCACTCATTGGACAGTTTTGATGACATCACCCTGCATCATCAGTGCTACGTGGACCTACCTTTTCACTTTCAGTGTGTTAATTTATGCTCTCTGGTGTCATAAAGAGCTCCAATTTATTTTCCAAAGATTCTTTTAGAGCATTTTGTCTTTTATTAGTTTTAATAGTTGACAACTTTGGAGAGATGGGTAATAAGGGCAGGAGGAGAAGGTGCTCCAGTCAGAAATGGAAGCATGAATATGAAATAATAAAGAGCCAAAAACCAGATATTTTTCAACAGTTGTGGTCATATCAACTAGCAGGGTTTTTCAATAATTATTAACCTCATTACCACATAAATATCTTCAATTGTCAGAGGAGTTTTGCCTTTAGCTTCCTCAGCAAAAGTTCTGTGGGCACTCACAGGTTTGATACATAATGATCATGTGTCTAATTACAGCACAGAGATAATATTTCACTGTTAAAAGAACATTTTGCACCTTGCAAATAATCCAGGCTGTTGATGATGATGCAAACTGGGGCTTCATATGAACAATACAATTACACAGTGTATGAAGTATGTATGAAAAAAAAGTTGTCAACTATTAAAACTAATAAAAGACAAAATGCTCTAAAAGAATCTTTGGAAAATAAATTGGCTTCACATTAGGATGACATTAGGATGGGGATTCCTGCAGCCAACCAGCACCTGACTGCTAAGACTGGCTGTTCATAGGGAGTTCTACTCACTATGATTGGTCCACTGTTTCCATGCTCAGTGATTGATACAGCTTAATAGATTATTGATTCATACTCCTGTGACACAGCTTATTGTCATTTCAATGCAAAAGTCCACAGAGTTTGGTGATTCTAAATCAGACACCAAGCTATTTCAGTTGAATATTAGTATTGTTGTCATTTAGGGTGTTAGCAGTTTGTGTTGTTGTGTGAAGAAGTATTAAGATCCTTCACATAAGCAAAAGTCTCACAAAATAACACAAACAAACTAACCAATCAAGTTCCAGCAGCTCCTGTGTTCTAAAATTCCTGTTTTTCTCAATGGAGTCTGGTGGTGATATAAAGTGATGTCTGTGGTTAAACAAAAATGATCCAGCTCTTTAATAAAAAGCTCTGTCTCTGTAGGAATCCTATCCATAATCTGTCAGCGGCAAAAACAAGCACTTTGGTGGATGTACTTTGACAGTGTCCATTTGATTACATTGCAGCAGCTGACTTTAATCGATAACGCACTGATTCCAAAGATTTTTGTCCCTGTCAATCATTTACAGCCAAAAACATGAGGCCTAGGTTCAAAAAATACCAGTTATCCTTTACTGAAACACAGGATTATTAGTCCTGTGATGTGAACACATTAACTTGTATCTCTTCTCCACAAGTAATGTCAGCCCTTATGGGTGGTGAGCCACCAGGTCCCCTGGCATTAACCCTTTTCCATTTAGCGGTGTAGATGGACAGCTGTAGGACCGATGGTCTCACTCTAAAGACATGTAGCTCTTTCTGTTCAGTCAATTGTATATGATAGTTTCTTAGTCATTCTTTTAACAGTGAAATATTAACTCTGTGCTGTAATTAGACACATGATCATTATGTATCAAACCTGTAAGTGCCCACGGAACTTTTGCTGAGGAAGCTAAAGGCAAAACTCCTCTGACAATTGAAGATATTTATGTGGTAATGAGGTTAATAATTATTGAAAAACCCTGCCAGTCGATATGACCACAACTGTTGAAAAATATCTGGTTTTTGGCTCTTTATTATTTCTATAAGTGGCTCGATTGTTGGTCGTTTGGTTTTACATGCGTTGTTCTTGTTTAATTATTAATATTTCTTGGTGTCAGGACGAGAAGAGAGAGCAGAGGAGATCCTGATTTCAATGAGGATACTGATTAATTAAAGTTATTGTAGTTACTAAATGAAGGTTTTAAATCTGTGTAAAAAATAATGCCAAATAATATTAACACCCTAAATGACAACAATACTAATATTCAACTGAAATAGCTTGGTGTCTGATTTAGAATCACCAAACTGTCTGGACTTTTGCATTGAAATGACAATAAGCTGTGTCACAGGAGTATGAATCAATAATCTATTAAGCTGCATCAATCACTGAGCATGGAAACAGTGGACCAATCATAGTGAGTAGAACTCCCTATGAACAGCCAGTCTTAGCAGTCAGGTGCTGGTTGGCTGCAGGAATCCCCATCCTAATGTCATCCTAATGTGAAGCCAATTTATTTTCCAAAGATTCTTTTAGAGCATTTTGTCTTTTATTAGTTTTAATAGTTGACAACTTTGGAGAGATGGGTAATAAGGGCAGGAGGAGAAGGTGCCCCAGTCAGAAATGGAAGCATGAATATTGTAGTTATGTGGTATGTGCCTTTACCATTTGGCCACCAGACACTGTTTGCAGTAATCTCTTGCTGGGTATGGAGCTGTACTGCAGTGGAGAGAGGAATCTTAATTATCAGCTGCATTTACTGTGCAATCCTGGATAATATTGTTGACGTTTGCTTTCATCTCCCTGAATAAATGGTTTACATATTTAGAATATGGTTTAACAGTGTGATGGCTCATGCGGTTGCCCTGCTATGATTTTATGACTAGCAGAGTCATTCTGTCTTAGGAGGGTGACAGTAAAATCGGAACTGTGTGGACACAGCACACTTTTCTTTAATGCTGTATAAGAGTTCACCTGCTCTACATGGTTTAAAGTGCCTGATGTCATGGCTCCCAGTTGGAGATGTTGGATGGTTCAGTTCATTCATTTTATGTAGAAATAAACACATACATATCTTGATAAATGAGGCCCATTATCTGCATTCCTGTTGTGTGCTTGTGTCACCAGCAGAAAGGCTCACAGTTCCTCCACATTAACAGTCTGCTGCACCTCAGGAACATCTTCCTGTTTGATATGGCTCTTGATTTATGTGCAGTGACCCCTGAACAGCCCAATAAAATATTCATATCTATGCAGGAATTCATGTACAACAGCTTCCTTCCTTAAAGTCAGTAAGCAGTAATACAGAGGTTATTGAGGGAAAGTCTTAGTTAATGGCCTAGTAGCTGTAGAATATGATCATGCAGAGTCAGGGAATAATAAGTGTTTAATAATGACTAATAAAGAGCCAATATGCATGTGAATAAGCAATTAGTTAATGGTGAATAAGTGTAATATAAAGTGTTACAGAATCCATATTTCACTAATACTCTAAGTTGTGGTAATAGTGTACTGTACAAAATACAATCTGGGATCTTAAAATGTCCCACTGCACATTTTAGCTTAACATTTCTAGGTAACGTTACCACTAGCTAGCTAACAGCTCTTGTGGTGTAATGTTCTGAAAGTAAGGGGTCATGGCATTTTTACCAACTCCATATCTGATTCAACCAACATTTTTTAAATACATACATTACATGGTGCTGTATCAGTGAGCGTATACTGTGTAGATTTTCAATTAAACTATGAGAAATTACTACACACTACACAGTAATTATTCTGATTATATACCTTTATTATTTATTCTCACTATACTTGTTGGGTCTGACAGCATCATGCATTAGGTCAATGGCAGAAGGGAGAAGGGAAAGGTTCTATTATATGATAATGAGCCTTCCATTCATCTGCTATGATGCATTCATTCTAGAACTAAGTGCTTCTCCACAGAACACTCACCTAACCAGAGCCTGGACTGAGTAACACTTGTCTTCAGTGGGAATTTGCATTCATCTATTATCCAGCCATCTGTTTCTTTATGCTCTGTTGTGTCTTTCTTCAGGTGACTTGGAGAGCCGACACAGAAGAAGAGGCCAGGTAAGATTTTCTAATTTGACCAAAGCAAATCTGATGACAAATGTTGTTTTAGCTTTACATGTATCTAGACCAACTAACTTCTTTCATTTCTTTATATTTTATCTTCTAATCCTTCCTCTTTCTAGAAACTGTATTCATTTTCAACATGATTAGTTAATGTTTCAAATATTATTTTGCATCCAGCAAGTACCTGCTTACAACTTAAAACACACAGAGAAATAACTAGGAAATATTTGGATGAACATGCAATAAATACAGGACTGATCCTACAACAGCAATGAGGTTTTTCTTCATAATTAAGACACTGACTTTCTCTTAGTATCCTGGGAAGGTGGACAGGAGATCAGATGTGTGATGGTACAAGATGTCCGTCACAAGCTCGTTCCAGAAATGAAGAGACAAAGGAGGCTCTGGAGCCTCAGAGAGAAGGTTAAGGTTAAGGTTAAGGTCAAGGTTTGTAACTGCACCCACACATGCACACACAAACATACAGCACATACCCTTCATGGGCAGCATTGTGGCTCTGTGATTAGCACTGCAGCCCCACAGAAAGAAGATGCTGACATCTTCTTGATGTCTCAGTTCTTCTTTCTGTGTGGAGTTAACATGTTCTCCTGGTGCTTGCGTGGGTTTTCTCCGGGCACTCCGGTTTCCTCCCACACTAAAAAAAAACATGAACCTTAGGTGAATTCAATAAATCCCTAAAAAAGAAAATTCATTTGTTGGTCTTTGTGTCTGAATATACAGCCAGTTATACCACCGCCTTGGTTTGATGGTTGTTTGGTTGGTTGGTGTAGATTTTCTGTGTTTAATCTGTGTCAAATTTCCACATAACACATTATATCATGACTAACAGAGCTCCTTTTCAAAAACAAATACTGTGACACTTATGGAGACAAAGGAAAAGACAAGAAGTCAGCCTGTCAATAGAGCTCTCATACAAAGTTCAACATACAAATTCAAATGGAAAACGTGTTACTGTATATGTTAAAATATGTATTAAATGTATGACAAAAGAGACCGTGCATGGCAGCAAACAAGGCAGGGATATAACCTGTGAAACAGATACAATGAAGAAGAATCACCCATTTATAGAAATACATGTTTGAGTCCTTTAAACTTATGTTATAGACTTTTAGAAAATTCCTTCATATTATTAGAACACAAACTGAAAAATAGGGTGATGGAAAGAAAAGTTTTTCTTTTTTGTTGCCAAGGACATAGTTAGCATTTTAAATTAGTCCAACATGTTTAAATGTATGGGAGTTATTACCCAGTGCTTTGCCTAACTCACTAAGAAAGAGTCCTCTCCTCTGGAGCTTTCTGTGCTGCCAACTTGTGTTTGATGTAGATGGCAAATGCATCATATGCTAAACATCCCATATGTTCTAAAAGTAGTCAGCAGCTTGTTTTGCTTGCACAATGATGAACCACAGAAGAAAGAACTGAAATATTTCATTCAGGATATTTGATATCCTTACCACCTGTATAAGCAGTATTTTTGTTCATTTTCTCAAATGACAAGATTGTTATGTTGCTATGGAGACTTTAAAAAATCAAACCACAGAAAAAAACTATGTCAAATGTTAAAAACTATCAATGCTGGACCTTTGAAAAGGCAAAACAGTGCTGGAGTGTTTCTCTAAAAACATTGTTGGGTTGCTGAACAGCTGGTTGGGTTATTTTGACCCAGGTTTATTCATTTTCCTGCTCATCCAGTGTCAGAACTTCCTGCATCCATCTCTTCCAGGATTTTATGGCAGGAAGATGAAGATTGTACAGTTAATATGAACTCATGCTAACACTTTATATTAGTCTACACTTATTCACCATCAAACTACTTGTTATTTGAATGAATATTGGCTCCTTATTAGTCATTATTAAGGAGTCAGTAATAAAAAACTTTGCATGATCATATGCATCACATATTTCCCTCAATAACCTCCTAACACTGCTTACTGATAATAGGTAAGGAAGTGTGGTATATTAGATGGTGATGTTTGATGTGAAGATGATGAAGAGAAGATCTCCGCTGACACTGACTTACTTGTATATAGAAGTTTATTACAAAGTAGTTCAGCATCGGACAAAGCACTGCAGTAGCCTGTGAGAGGATCCGAGCCAATATGGATCTCTCTACCTAACAGCTCTAAACACCAGTATATATACATTGGTTGTTTACATGGTTCATAAGAAGTATCTGGACCTTATTCAACGCCTTCACTTTCAAAAGGAAGAAGATGGGTGAGAGAAAACCCTTCACCTTTAACCCCTACTAGTCTAGGTGTCACATTCTTAACTCTTATCCTAAACATGAACCCCAAAGGCTAACTTAAACATAGGAAACTCTTAAAAAGTGAAAACATCTGGAAACCCTCAACATTCCAAAAAGGTAAAAACATACATAAAACATCCTGTATACTACAGAAGTTATCTTATAAGGTAGTGGTAAGACCAGAAAAAGTCATTCTCTCTAGTGTTAATATGGAGTTACTGTTACTGCTACCTTATAAGGTCCATACTGAGCAAAGCATATTAAGGTCATAATTCATGAAACAACTTACTTAATTACAATCATGAGCAGTAATTAGGAGGTTACTGAGGGAAAACTCTTAGTTAATGCTAGTAGCTGTAGAATATGTAGATAATATACTAAGTGCTTTACAATGATTAATAAAGTGCCAATATGCATGCTAATAAGTAACCTCCACACACACACACACACACACACACACACACATACGTCCAGCCACAGCTAACGTCCTGGCAGAATATTCACAGAACATTTGTCCGAAGCCAACATTGGTGATGGAAATGATTTTTCATCAAAGCAAGCTGTTAGAGAGAAGAGACCTGCGATGAACGAGTTGAGCAACAGGTGGCAGCATGTGAGCAGGAGGAAAGAAATAACTGAGGGAAAAAGAGAAACAGCAGACAAGAAACAGACAACAGAAAGATTCATTTGTTTCTAAACTGAAGCTTTTTAGAGAGGAAAGTGGTTTTGAGTTGTAATATAAACAATAATGTATAAAGTTGACAGACAGACAGTGGTCCTCCTGACCTCCAAGTTCAACAGATCAACCAGTTAGACTATTCAATTTCTACAACAATAAACAAGGGAAGATACAAAAGTAGCTAGTAAATAGTGTTGAGTTGTTGTGAAAAACCTTCCTGTATCAAACTAAAAATCATGTGATCTGTTGATTGGATCAAGTAAATAGACAATGTAGAAAAAAACCCTGAATATAAACTGAGCTTTGGCTTTGCTGCCAGATAATTAGTAGTTGGCTACAGAAAATAAACAGAAATCCTATCTTTTGTCAGTTGGCAGTGTCAATCAATTTGATTTCCATTTTTCATTGTTTGAGAGTTAGAACTAAACCTTGACTGAGTCACCAGATTATCATTGTTGTTGTAAAATTATGTGTGACATCACACCAATATACTGTTTGGACTGACTGGTCTCCACAAAGGCTGTGCATGTCATCTGAAAGATATCTTTGCTGAAGCTATGGCTTAATGTTTAATGTCTGTTATGAGAAGTCTTCAAATATTTCTGGTTCATAATGAGACTATGGCAAGATAAATTAGACTGTGGGGGGTTGCCACAGTCTGGTAACTTAATGGAGAACACTGATATTAAAGTTAGAACCCATTATGGGTTAAGTTGAAGACAATTGATTTGTTGGCAAACCAGCACTGCAGAGACATAAAACTTCTTGGAATATTTGGTTGCTGTAGGTTTGTGATAATCACTCACCCTCTCTTCTAAGGTTATCATCTCAGCTTCTTAGCTGTGATCTATGCTGCCTAAAAATGTTCACATTGTTCAGCCCTCTGAACAATGCCTGCTCTTCTTACTCCCTGGCCTTGCTTTGAGCTTGTAATAATAACTCTGTGACATTTTTTATTTTAGGGCTCCTTTGAAATTTCTTACTGTGTATATACATTTTTGTAATCAAAGCTGTTGTCTTTGTATCTAATGTATCTAATCAAATCAGGGGATGAAGAGACTGTCTCTGAATAGCTGGCCTGGTAAAAAAGGGGATGTCTGCCATTACAGAAACTTTGACCCTTAGCTGTTAAAAGCATCTGTGATCACACTCAAATGAGCTTTTTGAAATGGAAAACACATTTGTAAACCTGTCCCTGATTGGACACCAGAGAGAATGCAATTAGATTTTAGTTCTCCAACAAAATTCCCTATAATGTAGCTTGGTGCTCTTGGGTTGCTTGACTTGCTTGAGTTGATCTTTTAACAAGATGCACCTGTGCCATCACTCAAAAAACAAACCAGTGACAAATGTTCAAAAACAAGCAGAGTCCAGCAAAATTCCTTAACTGCAACTAAACAGTGCCACAACTGTCGACATCTGGGAAGCAAGAAACACAGATGACCTGACCCAGACATTACAATACACTGCAAACACTTTCTTTGGATAAAGTGGTGAGTGGATATGATAGAACAAGTTTGTTGAGTGTTGTCATTTTCATTTCAGATGAATATTCCCTCACTCTACATTGTGAAATGAAAAACAACAGAGACAACAAAGCAGGATTACTGTGTTCCAAGTGTGGCTTGTTAGATCGCCAGTTTTACCCCGGCACAGGAGGTCTGGACCAGCTCTCCGTTTAAAGGGTCTGAGCACACAGCTGTAGTGTTTTCACCCAACTTACAGTTTCTGCGGCTTTATAAGCTGGTGGCGAGATTCGCCTAGCTACTAACTGTATACTTCCAGATGCCTACCCTACTACTACTACTACTAGTGTCACACCCAACCTGGTAGCCCTATGGGTCGGATATGATCACCAGTCACACCTGTTTACGACAGCTCTCCTCTTAAAGATCTTTGCACTTGGGTATGGTGCTAGGAAATTACTTAGTGACTCTGTAAGATCCAAGGGTCTGTTAATTTGAGAGGCTGAAACAACCTTTAAAAACCTTATGATGTACACACTCTGACCTAGTATTTTACCTTTCTGAGAAAAACAGAACAGCAGTCCACGACTTATCCTTAGATACAGTTTATGAATTTTATTGAATATAATTTTGGCAAGGGCAAAGCATACAGCATAATCATATAGTAAATGAAAGTAATATAATTAATCTCCCAATCAATATAGTTCTGGAATGAGTAACTCACTGATTCCTGTAATGAATGCTGAAGCTGGTCACTAAGATGGGTGAATAATTTGGTGAGAGAGATGGAGGGGTTGGCAGCTTGGCCTTAGCTGACCTTTCCTCTTTTTAGGCCGGTCCTGAGAGGGGTGAGTCTCCTGACTCCGTACAAAGTCCTGAAGGACCTCGCCGATTCACAGTTCCTCTTTCTGGGCCTGGCGAACTTATTAAATCTTCAGAGAACAATTCCTTCACTGCGGTAGGGAAATTAATAATCCTTTGTGAAACTCCTCTTGCCTTGAGTCAATCATTCTTATTCTTAGCTACCATTAACACAATTAATCATTACATTCAATAATACCATTAGTACAGTCATTCTTCATCTTTTACTCTTTGAATTATAATCACTGTTTAAATCACAAATCATGATTTTCATACTCTCATACCATTCTTACAGTGCTTTACCAACTTCTCTTTTGCTAAGACCAAACAGGCCATCTGGTACTTTCCAGTCATGTCACAATCCTGCCATTGTTTAATCACAGTTTCATATGATTTTCCATTCATTTCATTCATACACACACAATACATCAATTACAATGCTTCACATTATATTGATTAATGTTTTTAAAAGATTAATCAAAACTGTGCATCTTACTACCATGGGGAGAATCTAGCATTAGATCCTTTCTTTTGGCGTCGGGAGTGGGTAGATCCCAACCTTTCTTGACAGGCTGAAGAATACCTACAGTCCAATAGTGATTTTGTTCTGTAGCCCAGGACTTTGGGGGAAAGCCTGTCCCCATCCATTCACATGAGCACTTTTTGAATGAATTCTTAATAGTGTCACCACACAAGCTTGAGCTGCAGATCCAGTGCTGTCCACAATGATCACACCTTCAACAAAATTTCCAATGTCATCATGTCCATTACCTCCACCCTCCTTTTTTGATGACATAAATGCCCATCACGGTCTTCTCCATGTCCCTCTGAATGTCCTCTCCTTCAGTGTCCTGTTTGTACAGAGAAATTAGAGACTATGAAAACTTTTGAATGCCAATGTTAAATGTTAAATAAAACAATTTAATAAAATCTTTGTTGACAGTATGTGCTTTGCCATAATCATCTAGCTTCCACCCAGATATGTGCCAGCCACATTTTCTGATGTCTGCCTTGCATAGAGAAATGCTTGGATTTTAACCAGTGCAAATGTCCACACTGGTAACATAATATCATATTGGTGGCAGGAACCCTGAAGATTGTATGGTAAAACACATTGTCAAGAGTGTTGACCATTATTGACACACTTGTTTCTTATTCAAATATGTTGAAAAGGCTAGAAATTTTGTACCTATTTTTATTGACTTATTTTTAAAATCGATATGGTCCTGTTTCACTTCCACAGATAGAGGAGCATTAGAAAACATCAGAACT
>NW_026117088.1:0-20086 GCF_001640805.2 Lates calcarifer
TTTCACTTTCAGTGTGTTAATTTATGCTCTCTGGTGTCATAAAGAGCTCCAATTTATTTTCCAAAGATTCTTTTAGAGCATTTTGTCTTTTATTAGTTTTAATAGTTGACAACTTTGGAGAGATGGTAATAAGGGCAGGAGGAGAAGGTGCTCCAGTCAGAAATGGAAGCATGAATATGAAATAATAAAGAGCCAAAAACCAGATATTTTTCAACAGTTGTGGTCATATCAACTAGCAGGGTTTTTCAATAATTATTAACCTCATTACCACATAAATATCTTCAATTGTCAGAGGAGTTTTGCCTTTAGCTTCCTCAGCAAAAGTTCTGTGGGCACTCACAGGTTTGATACATAATGATCATGTGTCTAATTACAGCACAGAGATAATATTTCACTGTTAAAAGAACATTTTGCACCTTGCAAATAATCCAGGCTGTTGATGATGATGCAAACTGGGGCTTCATATGAACAATACAATTACACAGTGTATGAAGTATGTATGAAAAAAAAGTTGTCAACTATTAAAACTAATAAAAGACAAAATGCTCTAAAAGAATCTTTGGAAAATAAATTGGCTTCACATTAGGATGACATTAGGATGGGGATTCCTGCAGCCAACCAGCACCTGACTGCTAAGACTGGCTGTTCATAGGGAGTTCTACTCACTATGATTGGTCCACTGTTTCCATGCTCAGTGATTGATACAGCTTAATAGATTATTGATTCATACTCCTGTGACACAGCTTATTGTCATTTCAATGCAAAAGTCCACAGAGTTTGGTGATTCTAAATCAGACACCAAGCTATTTCAGTTGAATATTAGTATTGTTGTCATTTAGGGTGTTAGCAGTTTGTGTTGTTGTGTGAAGAAGTATTAAGATCCTTCACATAAGCAAAAGTCTCACAAAATAACACAAACAAACTAACCAATCAAGTTCCAGCAGCTCCTGTGTTCTAAAATTCCTGTTTTTCTCAATGGAGTCTGGTGGTGATATAAAGTGATGTCTGTGGTTAAACAAAAATGATCCAGCTCTTTAATAAAAAGCTCTGTCTCTGTAGAATCCTATCCATAATCTGTCAGCGCAAAAACAAGCACTTTGGTGGATGTACTTTGACAGTGTCCATTTGATTACATTGCAGCAGCTGACTTTAATCGATAACGCACTGATTCCAAAGATTTTTGTCCCTGTCAATCATTTACAGCCAAAAACATGAGGCCTAGGTTCAAAAAAATACCAGTTATCCTTTACTGAAACACAGGATTATTAGTCCTGTGATGTGAACACATTAACTTGTATCTCTTCTCCACAAGTAATGTCAGCCCTTATGGGTGGTGAGCCACCAGGTCCCCTGGCATTAACCCTTTTCCATTTAGCGGTGTAGATGGACAGCTGTAGGACCGATGGTCTCACTCTAAAGACATGTAGCTCTTTCTGTTCAGTCAATTGTATATGATAGTTTCTTAGTCATTCTTTTAACAGTGAAATATTAACTCTGTGCTGTAATTAGACACATGATCATTATGTATCAAACCTGTAAGTGCCACGGAACTTTTGCTGAGGAAGCTAAAGGCAAAACTCCTCTGACAATTGAAGATATTTATGTGGTAATGAGGTTAATAATTATTGAAAAACCCTGCCAGTCGATATGACCACAACTGTTGAAAAAATATCTGGTTTTTGGCTCTTTATTATTTCTATAAGTGGCTCGATTGTTGGTCGTTTGGTTTTACATGCGTTGTTCTTGTTTAATTATTAATATTTCTTGGTGTCAGGACGAGAAGAGAGAGCAGAGGAGATCCTGATTTCAATGAGGATACTGATTAATTAAAGTTATTGTAGTTACTAAATGAAGGTTTTAAATCTGTGTAAAAAATAATGCCAAATAATATTAACACCCTAAATGACAACAATACTAATATTCAACTGAAATAGCTTGGTGTCTGATTTAGAATCACCAAACTGTCTGGACTTTTGCATTGAAATGACAATAAGCTGTGTCACAGGAGTATGAATCAATAATCTATTAAGCTGCATCAATCACTGAGCATGGAAACAGTGGACCAATCATAGTGAGTAGAACTCCCTATGAACAGCCAGTCTTAGCAGTCAGGTGCTGGTTGGCTGCAGGAATCCCCATCCTAATGTCATCCTAATGTGAAGCCAATTTATTTTCCAAAGATTCTTTTAGAGCATTTTGTCTTTTATTAGTTTTAATAGTTGACAACTTTGGAGAGATGGGTAATAAGGGCAGGAGGAGAAGGTGCCCCAGTCAGAAATGGAAGCATGAATATTGTAGTTATGTGGTATGTGCCTTTACCATTTGGCCACCAGACACTGTTTGCAGTAATCTCTTGCTGGGTATGGAGCTGTACTGCAGTGGAGAGAGGAATCTTAATTATCAGCTGCATTTACTGTGCAATCCTGGATAATATTGTTGACGTTTGCTTTCATCTCCCTGAATAAATGGTTTACATATTTAGAATATGGTTTAACAGTGTGATGGCTCATGCGGTTGCCCTGCTATGATTTTATGACTAGCAGAGTCATTCTGTCTTAGGAGGGTGACAGTAAAATCGGAACTGTGTGGACACAGCACACTTTTCTTTAATGCTGTATAAGAGTTCACCTGCTCTACATGGTTTAAAGTGCCTGATGTCATGGCTCCCAGTTGGAGATGTTGGATGGTTTCAGTTCATTCATTTTATGTAGAAATAAACACATACATATCTTGATAAATGAGGCCCATTATCTGCATTCCTGTTGTGTGCTTGTGTCACCAGCAGAAAGGCTCACAGTTCCTCCACATTAACAGTCTGCTGCACCTCAGGAACATCTTCCTGTTTGATATGGCTCTTGATTTATGTGCAGTGACCCCTGAACAGCCCAATAAAATATTCATATCTATGCAGGAATTCATGTACAACAGCTTCCTTCCTTAAAGTCAGTAAGCAGTAATACAGAGGTTATTGAGGGAAAGTCTTAGTTAATGGCCTAGTAGCTGTAGAATATGATCATGCAGAGTCAGGGAATAATAAGTGTTTAATAATGACTAATAAAGAGCCAATATGCATGTGAATAAGCAATTAGTTAATGGTGAATAAGTGTAATATAAAGTGTTACAGAATCCATATTTCACTAATACTCTAAGTTGTGGTAATAGTGTACTGTACAAAATACAATCTGGGATCTTAAAATGTCCCACTGCACATTTTAGCTTAACATTTCTAGGTAACGTTACCACTAGCTAGCTAACAGCTCTTGTGGTGTAATGTTCTGAAAGTAAGGGGTCATGGCATTTTTACCAACTCCATATCTGATTCAACCAACATTTTTTAAATACATACATTACATGGTGCTGTATCAGTGAGCGTATACTGTGTAGATTTTCAATTAAACTATGAGAAATTACTACACACTACACAGTAATTATTCTGATTATATACCTTTATTATTTATTCTCACTATACTTGTTGGGTCTGACAGCATCATGCATTAGGTCAATGGCAGAAGGAGAAGGGAAAGGTTCTATTATATGATAATGAGCCTTCCATTCATCTGCTATGATGCATTCATTCTAGAACTAAGTGCTTCTCCACAGAACACTCACCTAACCAGAGCCTGGACTGAGTAACACTTGTCTTCAGTGGGAATTTGCATTCATCTATTATCCAGCCATCTGTTTCTTTATGCTCTGTTGTGTCTTTCTTCAGGTGACTTGGAGAGCCGACACAGAAGAAGAGGCCAGGTAAGATTTTCTAATTTGACCAAAGCAAATCTGATGACAAATGTTGTTTAGCTTTACATGTATCTAGACCAACTAACTTCTTTCATTTCTTTATATTTTATCTTCTAATCCTTCCTCTTTCTAGAAACTGTATTCATTTTCAACATGATTAGTTAATGTTTCAAATATTATTTTGCATCCAGCAAGTACCTGCTTACAACTTAAAACACACAGAGAAATAACTAGGAAATATTTGGATGAACATGCAATAAATACAGGACTGATCCTACAACAGCAATGAGGTTTTTCTTCATAATTAAGACACTGACTTTCTCTTAGTATCCTGGGAAGGTGGACAGGAGATCAGATGTGTGATGGTACAAGATGTCCGTCACAAGCTCGTTCCAGAAATGAAGAGACAAAGGAGGCTCTGGAGCCTCAGAGAGAAGGTTAAGGTTAAGGTTAAGGTCAAGGTTTGTAACTGCACCCACACATGCACACACAAACATACAGCACATACCCTTCATGGGCAGCATTGTGGCTCTGTGATTAGCACTGCAGCCCCACAGAAAGAAGATGCTGACATCTTCTTGATGTCTCAGTTCTTCTTTCTGTGTGGAGTTAACATGTTCTCCTGGTGCTTGCGTGGGTTTTCTCCGGGCACTCCGGTTTCCTCCCACACTAAAAAAAAACATGAACCTTAGGTGAATTCAATAAATCCCTAAAAAAGAAAATTCATTTGTTGGTCTTTGTGTCTGAATATACAGCCAGTTATACCACAGCCTTGGTTTGATGGTTGTTTGGTTGGTTGGTGTAGATTTTCTGTGTTTTAATCTGTGTCAAATTTCCACATAACACATTATATCATGACTAACAGAGCTCCTTTTCAAAAACAAATACTGTGACACTTATGGAGACAAAGGAAAAGACAAGAAGTCAGCCTGTCAATAGAGCTCTCATACAAAGTTCAACATACAAATTCAAATGGAAAACGTGTTACTGTATATGTTAAAATATGTATTAAATGTATGACAAAAGAGACCGTGCATGGCAGCAAACAAGGCAGGGATATAACCTGTGAAACAGATACAATGAAGAAGAATCACCCATTTATAGAAATACATGTTTTGAGTCCTTTAAACTTATGTTATAGACTTTTAGAAAATTCCTTCATATTATTAGAACACAAACTGAAAAATAGGGTGATGGAAAGAAAAGTTTTTCTTTTTGTTTGCCAAGGACATAGTTAGCATTTTAAATTAGTCCAACATGTTTAAATGTATGGGAGTTATTACCAGTGCTTTGCCTAACTCACTAAGAAAGAGTCCTCTCCTCTGGAGCTTTCTGTGCTGCCAACTTGTGTTTGATGTAGATGGCAAATGCATCATATGCTAAACATCCCATATGTTCTAAAAGTAGTCAGCAGCTTGTTTTGCTTGCACAATGATGAACCACAGAAGAAAGAACTGAAATATTTCATTCAGGATATTTGATATCCTTACCACCTGTATAAGCAGTATTTTTGTTCATTTTCTCAAATGACAAGATTGTTATGTTGCTATGGAGACTTTAAAAAATCAAACCACAGAAAAAACTATGTCAAATGTTAAAAACTATCAATGCTGGACCTTTGAAAAGGCAAAACAGTGCTGGAGTGTTTCTCTAAAAACATTGTTGGGTTGCTGAACAGCTGGTTGGGTTATTTTGACCCAGGTTTATTCATTTTCCTGCTCATCCAGTGTCAGAACTTCCTGCATCCATCTCTTCCAGGATTTTATGGCAGGAAGATGAAGATTGTACAGTTAATATGAACTCATGCTAACACTTTATATTAGTCTACACTTATTCACCATCAACTACTTGCTTATTTGAATGAATATTGGCTCCTTATTAGTCATTATTAAGGAGTCAGTAATAAAAAACTTTGCATGATCATATGCATCACATATTTCCCTCAATAACCTCCTAACACTGCTTACTGATAATAGGTAAGGAAGTGTGGTATATTAGATGGTGATGTTGATGTGAAGATGATGAAGAGAAGATCTCCGCTGACACTGACTTACTTGTATATAGAAGTTTATTACAAAGTAGTTCAGCATCGGACAAGCACTGCAGTAGCCTGTGAGAGGATCCGAGCCAATATGGATCTCTCTACCTAACAGCTCTAAACACCAGTATATATACATTGGTTGTTTACATGGTTCATAAGAAGCATCTGGACCTTATTCAACGCCTTCACTTTCAAAAGGAAGAAGATGGGTGAGAGAAAACCCTCACCTTTAACCCCTACTAGTCTAGGTGTCACATTCTTAACTCTTATCCTAAACATGAACCCCAAAGGCTAACTTAAACATAGGAAACTCTTAAAAAGTGAAAACATCTGGAAACCCTCAAACATTCCAAAAAGGTAAAAACATACATAAAACATCCTGTATACTACAGAAGTTATCTTATAAGGTAGTGGTAAGACCAGAAAAGTCATTCTCTCTAGTGTTAATATGGAGTTACTGTTACTGCTACCTTATAAGGTCCATACTGAGCAAAGCATATTAAGGTCATAATTCATGAACAACTTACTTAATTACAATCATGAGCAGTAATTAGGAGGTTACTGAGGGAAAACTCTTAGTTAATGGACTAGTAGCTGTAGAATATGTAGATAATATACTAAGTGCTTTACAATGATTAATAAAGTGCCAATATGCATGCTAATAAGTAACCTCCACACACACACACACACACACACACACCATACGTCCAGCCACAGCTAACGTCCTGGCAGAATATTCACAGAACATTTGTCCGAAGCCAACATTGGTGATGGAAATGATTTTTCATCAAAGCAAGCTGTTAGAGAGAAAGAGACCTGCGATGAAGAACGAGTTGAGCAACAGGTGGCAGCATGTGAGCAGGAGGAAAGAAATAACTGAGGGAAAAAGAGAGAAACAGCAGACAAGAAACAGACAACAGAAAGATTCATTTGTTTCTAAACTGAAGCTTTTAGAGAGAAAGTGGTTTTGAGTTGTAATATAAACAATAATGTATAAAGTTGACAGACAGACAGTGGTCCTCTGACCTCCAAGTTCAACAGATCAACAGTTAGACTATTCAATTTCTACAACAATAAACAAGGGAAGATACAAAAGGTAGCTAGTAAATAGTGTTGAGTTGTTGTGAAAAACCTTCCTGTATCAAACTAAAAATCATGTGATCTGTTGATTGGATCAAGTAAATAGACAATGTAGAAAAAACCCTGAATATAACTGAGCTTTGGCTTTGCTGCCAGATAATTAGTAGTTGGCTACAGAAAATAAACAGAAATCCTATCTTTTGTCAGTTGGCAGTGTCAATCAATTTGATTTCCATTTTTCATTGTTTGAGAGTTAGAACTAAACCTTGACTGAGTCACCAGATTATCATTGTTGTTGTAAAATTATGTGTGACATCACACCAATATACTGTTTGGACTGACTGGTCTCCACAAAGGCTGTGCATGTCATCTGAAAGATATCTTGCTGAAGCTATGGCTTAATGTTTAATGTTGTTATGAGAAGTCTTCAAATATTTCTGGTTCATAATGAGACTATGGCAAGATAAATTAGACTGTGGGGGGTTGCCACAGTCTGGGTAATTAATGGAGAACACTGATATTAAAGTTAGAACCCATTATGGGTTAAGTTGAAGGACAATTGATTTGTTGGCAAACCAGCACTGCAGAGACATAAAACTTCTTTGGAATATTTGGTTGCTGTAGGGTTTGTGATAATCACTCACCCTCTCTTCTAAGGTTATCATCTCAGCTTCTTAGCTGTGATCTATGCTGCCTAAAAATGTTCACATTGTTCAGCCCTCTGAACAATGCCTGCTCTTCTTACTCCACTGGCCTTGCTTTGAGCTTGTAATAATAACTCTGTGACATTGTATTTGTTTAGGGCTCCTTTGAAATTTCTTACTGTGTATATACATTTTTGTAATCAAAGCTGTTGTCTTTGTATCTAATGTATCTAATCAAATCAGGGGATGAAGAGACTGTCTCTGAATAGCTGGCCTGGTAAAAAAGGGGATGTCTGCCATTACAGAAACTTTGACCCTTAGCTGTTAAAAGCATCTGTGATCACACTCAAATGAGCTTTTTGAAATGGAAAACACATTTGTAAACCTGTCCCCTGATTGGACACCAGAGAGAATGCAATTAGATTTTAGTTCTCCAACAAAATTCCCTATAATGTAGCTTGGTGCTCTTGGGTTGCTTGACTTGCTTGAGTTGATCTTTTAACAAGATGCACCTGTGCCATCACTCAAAAAACAAACCAGTGACAAATGTTCAAAAACAACGCAGAGTCCAGCAAAATTCCTTAACTGCAACTAAACAGTGCCACAACTGTCGACATCTGGGAAGCAAGAAACACAGATGACCTGACCCAGACATTACAATACACTGCAAACACTTTCTTTGGATAAAGTGGTGAGTGGATATGATAGAACAAGTTTGTTGAGTGTTGTCATTTTCATTTCAGATGAATATTCCCTCACTCTACATTGTGAAATGAAAAACAACAGAGACAACAAAGCAGGATTACTGTGTTCCCAAGTGTGGCTTGTTAGATCGCCAGTTTTACCCCGGCACAGGAGGTCTGGACCAGCTCTCCGTTTAAAGGGTCTGAGCACACAGCTGTAGTGTTTTCACCCAACTTACAGTTTCTGCGGCTTTATAAGCTGGTGGCGAGATTCGCCTAGCTACTAACTGTATACTTCCAGATGCCTACCCTACTACTACTACTACTACTAGTGTCACACCCAACCTGGTAGCCCTATGGGTCGGATATGATCACCAGTCACACCTGTTTACGACAGCTCTCCTCTTAAAGATCTTTGCACTTGGTATGGTGCTAGGAAATTACTTAGTGACTCTGTAAGATCCAAGGGTCTGTTAATTTGAGAGGCTGAAACAACCTTTAAAAACCTTATGATGTATTACACACTCTGACCTAGTATTTTACCTTTCTGAGAAAAACAGAACAGCAGTCCACGACTTATCCTTAGATACAGTTTATGAATTTTATTGAATATAATTTTGGCAAGGGCAAAGCATACAGCATAATCATATAGTAAATGAAAGTAATATAATTAATCTCCCAATCAATATAGTTCTGGAATGAGTAACTCACTGATTCCTGTAATGAATGCTGAAGCTGGTCACTAAGATGGGTGAATAATTTGGTGAGAGAGATGGAGGGGTTGGCAGCTTGGCCTTAGCTGACCTTTCCTCTTTTTAGGCCGGTCCTGAGAGGGGTGAGTCTCCTGACTCCGTACAAAGTCCTGAAGGACCTCGCCCGATTCACAGTTCCTCTTTCTGGGCCTGGCGAACTTATTAAATCTTCAGAGAACAATTCCTTCACTGCGGTAGGGAAATTAATAATCCTTTGTGAAACTCCTCTTGCCTTGAGTCAATCATTCTTATTCTTAGCTACCATTAACACAATTAATCATTACATTCAATAATACCATTAGTACAGTCATTCTTCATCTTTTACTCTTTGAATTATAATCACTGTTTAAATCACAAATCATGATTTTCATACTCTCATACCATTCTTACAGTGCTTTACCAACTTCTCTTTTGCTAAGACCAAACAGGCCATCTGGTACTTTCCAGTCATGTCACAATCCTGCCATTGTTTAATCACAGTTTCATATGATTTTCCATTCATTTCATTCATACACACACAATACATCAATTACAATGCTTCACATTATATTGATTAATGTTTTTAAAAGATTAATCAAAACTGTGCATCTTACTACCATGGGGAGAATCTAGCATTAGATCCTTTCTTTTGGCGTCGGGAGTGGGTAGATCCCAACCTTTCTTGACAGGCTGAAGAATACCTACAGTCCAATAGTGATTTTGTTCTGTAGCCCAGGACTTTGGGGGAAAGCCTGTCCCCATCCATTCACATGAGCACTTTTTGAATGAATTCTTAATAGTGTCACCACACAAGCTTGAGCTGCAGATCCAGTGCTGTCCACAATGATCACACCTTCAACAAAATTTCCAATGTCATCATGTCCATTACCTCCACCCTCCTTTTTGATGACATAAATGCCCATCACGGTCTTCTCCATGTCCCTCTGAATGTCCTCTCCTTCAGTGTCCTGTTTGTACAGAGAAATTAGAGACTATGAAAACTTTTGAATGCCAATGTTAAATGTTAAATAAAACAATTTAATAAAATCTTTGTTGACAGTATGTGCTTTGCCATAATCATCTAGCTTCCACCCAGATATGTGCCAGCCACATTTTCTGATGTCTGCCTTGCATAGAGAAATGCTTGGATTTTAACCAGTGCAAATGTCCACACTGGTAACATAATATCATATTGGTGGCAGGAACCCTGAAGATTGTATGGTAAAACACATTGTCAAGAGTGTTGACCATTATTGACACACTTGTTTTCTTATTCAAATATGTTGAAAAGGCTAGAAATTTTTGTACCTATTTTTATTGACTTATTTTTAAAATCGATATGGTCCTGTTTCACTTCCACAGATAGAGGAGCATTAGAAACATCAGAACTAGTCAAAATGTTATATTGTATTCCACAGTCACAGTGCAGTGTGTTGTTATACATCTGATTTTACATGTCAGACACCTCTGTCAGACATGGAAGAGACCTAAAGGGTTTTAACAACTAAGGTGCGAGTGACTTTGGAATCTTACTGTAACCATGTACTTTTCTAAGTTACAATATATCTGACGAGAAAAAAAACTATTACACTGACTTACCATATACTCCCGAATTAGAAGTCCATCATCATCATCATTTTGCACCTTGCAAATAATCCAGGCTGTTGATGATGATGCAAACTGGGGCTTCATATGAACAATACAATTACACAGTGTATGAAGTATGTATGAAAAAAAATTCCATAACATTTCATACACAGACTTACAGATGTTTGGATAGTTTCTGCCCAGAAGCACCTCCCTTCCTCTGGATAACAGATGTCAGCTGGGGTAAAAGATTGTCCAACAGTACCATGAAGTTTGTCTCAAGTGGAAGTGTTCTAATTTGCTGGAATTCAGCATTTATCTGTTAGAAAGAAGAGAAATGACAAGAGACAGACATCATTGATTCAGTCATGGTGTAAGGCTATTTTGAAGTTGTATCCCATTAAAAGGATAGATTCTGATTTTGACCTACCTTAACAACTTACAGTTTAGCATGGACATAAACAATTCTTCAAATGATTGTTCTGTGCCTGCTGACCAGTGAAAGGCAACTCTTAACTGAAACCTTCACATTATCAACTTTATATGTCACAAGTTCTACTCTTAGCTTGCCGTATAGTTCTTCTGCCCCCAAGTGGCCAAAATAAAAGAACTGCTTCCTCTACGGGACATTTTTTTTTCTCCAAATGTCGGTCATCTTTTGTGTTACCTTATCAGACTTTTTTTAACAGCTGCCACACTGAAATTGCATAATAAGAAGAGGGGAAAAGGCAAGCAGGTCTTTACCTCATCAATATGAAAGAATGCAGGCCACCTGGCTTTAAACTCTCCAGCTGCTGGGTTTTGTTTCACCACCTCACTGTTTCTTTGTCTGACATGATTCAAAAGTTCAACTCTCACATTTTCCAGACTTTCATCTGTGAGGGTGTGATGGAGAATTTTATTTTGTATTTTGATTAATAGTGCATGGGTGGCATAATACGAATGATAGTGAACCCTTTGACCACATTTGAAACCAGAGGAGACTAGGTAAATATTCCTATTTATATCTGCATCAAGACAACACAATGTCAACTTCACAGTTCACCTATACTCCAATAAGGTAATGAGGACATCAGTGTTCTATTATTTTGTCACTTTTTGAATTAAATTCTTGAGAATTTGGATAAAAGAGGTTTGAACTTTGAAAAAAAAAAAAACAAAAATATTAAGAAATCTATACTCATGTTTATAGAACAATTTCTCAACAATTAAGTAATGTAAGGTTTATGTCATTTGTTCCTAAAATATGTGTTTTTTCCTGTCATAACTTAGTTTTTGTCAACACCATTAGACACAATAGAAAGTTAATCATTCCTATTTGTTTGGTCTGCTATAGATTTAGAGCATTTAAACCCTTGTGTCTTCACCTTTGAGTACACAAATGTTAAATGCTGAATATTCCTTTTTATTTATTTTTTATGCTGTGTCACCATGTGCTCTATGAAAACTCACAACTTATCACACCAGTCTTATCATTTGCATTTAATATAAAGAATAACAGTTCTTGACATAAATGAACACATTCTTTTATTTAAAGAAACAACTACATTAATAATTTGGCTGTTTTGGAGAAACAGATTGAAAGTATTCAAAAATACATACAAAATACTAAAGCTTTTCTCCACTCAAATACATTTAACTTTGCTCATCCACTCAATTTAACAATTTGGTACAACAAATAACTTATCATGTAAATTTGACTTTCTTTCATCACCGTAGGACAGAGAAAATGACGGTGTTGACAAAAACAACAAACCTACAGGAGCTTTTTTCATTTAGCAGCTGTGCAGTTGTAAGGGGGTCCTCAGGAATATAGCTGACTGTCTATTTGTCTGATTTTACTGCTAAATTATAAATGGCTGATGGTGTTGACAAAACTTAGGACCAATTTTTGGAAACCACAAAATAAAACCCTAAACCATAACCCTTTCATCTGGCATATATATTATAGATTTTAAAATGATTATTTCACAGTTGGACATCAAATTGAAATGATAAGATTTTGTCTGAGGACACATGGTTTTATGGTTAATGGCCTAGTATTTAATCAATTCAATTAAAAACTTCTAAAACAAACATATGAAAAAGAATTACATTTGTGTAAAACATCCCTGATTTAAATAAGAAAATTAGATACATTTTCCAAGAAATTGGCACTATTCTTAGGGGGCTATGTTTTTGCCAAAGTCTGTGTGAAGGAGAAATACAGCTTTGCTGAGGCCTAGGCACACTCTGACCTGGGCCTTCCCTTTCTCACTGTGTATCCTCTGTTATGTCTCATAAGTCTGTCCTGCAGCAGCTGTGGCTGGAGGGAGAGGCAAGATATGCTGGGAAATGTGTGTGTGCCTCAATCAAGGTCACTGGGCACTTGTCAGTTATCATTAGTCACTGACTTACTGTCTCCTCCAGAACTGTAAGTATCCATGTTTGGTCTTTGCACAAAGGGAATAAATACCTACCTCAGAGGGAGAGTCCCCAGAAGTGATGATGGCACTGCATGACATGATGTGTTATGGTTATTTCTCCTGGCCAGTAAACTCTACCGCTGCGTAAGCCATCCGAGTCTCCTGTGTGTTACCGAGTCTGTCTCGTCATCCATCAACCATCCTGCAGATTTCTCCAACACACACCACACACAATACAGTGAAAGTCAATGAAATCAGAATTATTGTTTTAGTAATATTTGACCAATGTAGTCAAAGAACCTTAGCACTCTTGTTTCTATTCTTTCTACCAGTTACTATTTATTTTATTGTAGCCTACAACAGAGTTAGGAAGTCCCTATAACAGATATGCTCCTGTGTTGCAGAAGAAACTCATTGTCAAGGTGAACAATATTATGGTCTACAGTATTTAGGGCTGTTATTTTTATGCTTTGTATGCATTTTTAAATTACTATAACAGAGGTTTATTGTTTTGTTACCCCTAGTGGCACATGTAACATACTGCTGGTAAATTCAAAGTGTCTAATATGAGAACAGCCTACACCCTGTCTCTTCAGACTACTCACAGAGTAGGGTTAAGGTCTCCTTTGTATTCCCACTGGAAAGATATGGCTGCATGTAGTTCATCCAGTTTGTTGTGTAAAGCAAGTATAACAGAGTTGTCCAGGTTCAGTGCTGGATAATCCATATTCCACAGAAGCAACAGCTCATCCCTGCTATACCACATCATTTTACCTCCATGTATTCCATATACTGCCATTAGTGATTCAGTTGTCCAGAGCAGCTCTTACAGCAGCATACAGTTGCTCATCATGAAAAGTGCACTTTACTGCTTCAGTTCCACTTTGATCGCCCAACAAACAGAACACACCAGACAGGACAAACATTCATAAGGCCAGAGGAGTCACTTAATTCCCTTATTCTATTCCACTCTGTTCTAATACTGTGATTACTTTTAAGTCTTGGTCACAAAAAGACAAAACATGAAAAGCTTGACCATGTCAAGTAACAGAACATGTAAATCAATTATACTCTGATCATACCATACAATGCAATATACACATGGACTGCATGGACATTTCCAACAGCTGTGCCAACCAGAGTTCAGTGTAACAAAAAATTCTCAATGAACACAAAGATGGTTTCTCCAGGTAATATTGCTGTATTTACACTGCACCACAAACAAAGGCAGATGATGTGGCTTCTCCAGCATCATTTCTATAAATAAGATAATAAGATCAGATAATCCTTCATTAGTCCCACAATGGGGAAATTTACATTGTTGCAGCAGCATAAGTGAATGAAAAGATAGAAAAAGACATAAATACGAGTAAAGGCAAGATAAAAACAAGATAATGCTATAAAAATATACACATAAGAACAGTATACACATGACAATGTAATAAAAAACTATTAACAGAAGAGCAATATACACAGGACTTTATACATAGAGACAGAAATGTAAATGGACTGTACTTATATAGCAGATCATTGCACATTTTGGTGCAAGCACACACATGAAATACTATATATGATAGCAGCTGTTTTGGATTAATTAAAGTGCAGAACCTAGTGAAAATGGTCCATGTGAGTATGTGGTGAACTAGGAGCAGTGCTGGTTGTAGAGTCTGACAGCAGCAGGAAGGACCTGCGATACCTCTCCTTCACACACTTTAGGTGAAGCAGCCTATCACTGAAGGAGCTGCTCAGTGCTGTCAGACTGTCCTGCATGGGGTGGAGCTCATTGTCCATCAGGGATCATAGCTTTGCTATCATCCTCCTCTCTCCCACCACCTCCATGGGGTCAAGGGGGACAGAGCTGGCTTTCTTGATCAGCTTGTCCAGTCTCTTCAAGTCCGCTGCTGAGATGCTGCTGCCCCAGCAGACCACTCCATAGAAGATGGCTGATAACATAACAGTGTCATAAAAAGTCCTGAGCAGTGCCCCCTGCACTCCAAAGGACCTGGTTCTCCTCAGCAGATAGAGTCTGCTCTGATCCTCCATGTAAAGTGCAGTGGTGTTGTCTGTCCAGTCCAGTCTATTGTTCAGCTAAACACCCAGGTACTTTTAAGATGTCACCATCTCAATGTCTCTTCCCTGGATCTTCACTGGTGTTGGGAGGAATGTCTGCTCCTGCAGAAATCCACCACCAGTTCTTTGGTCTTCCCTGCATTGATCTGGAGGCAGCTCCGCAGGCACCAGTCCACAAAGTCCTGCGTCAGTTCTCTGTACTCCCTGTCATCCTCATTTGTGATGAGGCTGACGACTGCAGAGTCATCAGAGAACTTTTGCAGGTGGCAGTGAGGTGAATTGTATTGGAAGTCTGCAGTGTAGAGGGTGAAGAGGAATGGAGCCAGGACTGTTCCTTGCAGGGCCCCCGTGCTGCAGACCACCATGTCAGACATGCAGTCTCATGTTCTCACATACTGTGGTCGGTTGGTGAGGTAATCCAGTATCCAGGATGCAAGATGCTGTGGAGAAGGTAGATGAAAATACAGATAAAAGCAGATAAAGATTCAAGGAGGGGTTGAGAAACTCTTCTGGAGAGGAAAAGCTTGGGACACCTGGCAAGGTGTTAAATCACTGACTGGCCTCCACAATAACAACTGAGGATCATCCAATACTTGGACTAAAGACTATTTCAACATGGCTGAGGACCTCAACTGATTCTTCTGCAGGATTGACCAGTCTGATTACTCACAGAAGAGGAAGGAGATAATAGCTGAGCTCTCTCCAATGACACTTAGTCACAAAACCTCAACTATCTGTCCAGTAGCCAAAATGAGCAATTCCATCTGCTTCAGATTGTCTCATTACCCCCCAGCTTCAGGAGGATGTCAGCATGCATACTGACTCTCCTCAGTTTGCGTATAAATGGCACAGAAGTGTGGATGATGCTCTCCTGACATTGCTGCATTGCGTCCATACCCATCTTGAGAAGCCCAAATCACTTATTAGACTGCTCTTTGTGGACTTTTCAAGTGCATTTAACATTGTGCATTTCCACCTAATGTGAAGAAAACTGCTCCAAATGGATGTAAACCCACAGCTGATCATCTGGATCCTCTCATCGCCGACAAACTGACACAGAGTCTGAGAAACAGAAAGGGTCATTTCATACTGATACCTTGGGATAATAATTGATCACAGACTCATCTTTCAACAAAACAATGAAGCCCTTTGTCAGCAGTGCCTTTCCTTTCTCAGACCTGACCGCTTTCTATAAATGCTTCATTGAATCTGTGTAATCACCTTCAATGTCTCACCTTCAATATCTTCAATATCTCAGCTCGGTTTGAGTCATTATCTAACATCAATAAAAACCCACTAAACAAAATCATAATAATGAGCAGAAAAATAACCAGACTGGAGCAGGAACTACTCACTACCAAAGCATTAACGTCAGCTCAGATTTCACTCATCTGGGACTAGAAAATCATTTCTGTTGCTAGGTCGTTACTAAGGGTCTGGTTATTTGCCTTAGTGGTAAATTCGGTTCCATTACACTTAGGAGTCCACTAACGTGACTGATTGTGTTCCAGTTAATAGTCAGACCCCATGTATTTCCATGGAAACAGGAAAAACACTTGCAAAAACCTTTTTATTTTGAGAACAAATTGCTCCTCAACATGAACAGATTTTGATTATACACTTTGTTGGTAATAGTTGTATAATCGCAATATTAAACTCGAGTCGACTCGGTCCTGACCGCATCACTGTCGTGCTCAAATGACATTAAAGCACACCCTCTCAGTTAATATTGCTTAAAAGAACAACAACACGGGGAACCCTCAACAGCACTGCACACAAAAAATCTATTTCAGAACTTCCTTAAGAATATAAACTATGTACAATTGCCTTCTACGGGCTATGACCCGCCTCAATCTCTCTTGAGTAACCTTCTTCAATGAGCAGTGGCAAAATGAACACAAGGGCATTTTGCTGAGTCTGTAATGGAAAATGATATTGACCAAACAGATAAAAATGTCATTTATAGAACTGACAATAAATCATTAGCAATAGCAATTACTAGCTATGAAGTGGTAAAAATCAAATGCTAACAATCAAATGCATTGAGAAAATAGCCAAAAGTCAAATGCAGAATCAAAAGTTGGAAATCAAAATGTAAAAGAGGTAGAAACAGTTGAAAGGTTAAATTTAGCTTCTGAGGGTTTGACTCAAACAGTTCAAATGGAGAGAAAGAGGTATGAAGTGTTTCTCTGTGTGTTTTCTATCACCAACTGAAATTAACTGCCAAGTTACTCCTGATTAAAACTGCTCTAAAACCTGTTTGAAGTGAAAACTGTTGAATTGTGTGTGAATTCATGTCCTCTGTGTGGTGTAGAGACAGTTTGTAGCAGGATTTTGACAGAAAAGTACAGTGGTCCCTCGTTTATCACGGGGTTTACTTTCTAAAAAAACCTGCAACCTGCAATAGGTGAAATCCACACACACTTTATACACTTTTCTTAGACTTAGACGGACTTTATTGATCCCTTTGGGATGACTCCCTCGGGAAATTACGTTTCCAGCAGCAAATACAGACATAAACACATCACACAGGGCAGTACAACAACAGTTTGTGACGAAAGACAGGGCAGCATGCAGGACAGTTGGCAAACGACACAGAATATAAATAGAATAGCAAAAGAATATAAATAGAATAGAATTAAAGGGTGAACACAGACAGGCATTAACATTTTCTCACATTTCTTGGGAGAAAACTTGCAAACATACAGCACTTGAGAGTCACACTGCTAAAGATCGAACATTTAGGTAAATTTGGCAAGCCCAACGCATTCTGTACTGTACAGGAGACACGGCACGGAGGAGATTCATTGACAATGGTCTACAGTCCCTTAGCCAATCAGGACACAGCACACAATGCGCATTGATACACTGTAAAAAAAAAGCATGCAAAATTGCACTAAAAAAAAAATCTGCGAAACAGTGAGGCCGCAAAGGTGAACCGCGTTATACTTACAACTGTAAGTCAAGAGTTTGATAAACAGCACAGACATCAGAGATCAGCTGATCACAGTCACCTGTTCAACTGCACTCACAGGTTGCCATAGCAATATCAAGGTCTCAGCCTCTACAGAGTCAGATTTTGCTCTGCGCACCTCTTGAACTCCTCCTAATAATTCAAAAACCATAACTCCTATCGGTAATATCTGGTAACTACCAGTGCTGGGAGACTTTACTGAACACAGACATGTGTTATTTGTGTAGATAAAGTGAAAAATGTACACAGTGTGGCAGTTTAAAACTGGCCTGGTTTGGATAATGTCTGAGGAGACCCAATATGGAGATGAATGGGGCAGTTGAGGGCTCCTCTTGGTGATCAGAGGCGGCTACCTTGAAAACCGTAAATCGTATGGCTTAGGGAGTCACACTGTGTGACAGAGCACAAAATGATCTACAATTTGAGGAATAAATTGTGTGTGAGAAGTGAAAGGTGTGGACAGGAGAAGAGGTGAAGCACAAAAATTTCAGAAAAAGTTGAAGGCCTGAAAGCTAGAGTGGGTGACCTCACTGCTGACATCACCCACTCTACCCAGCGCAATACACACCCATTAAAAACCCAGAAACGGCCAGAAAACAGCATGAAATATAAACTGCTGTCATTCAAAAACTGTACAAGATATGAAAAAGTTGAATGCAAGCTTAATAGCTGAACTTATTGGGACTTGTTTAAAGTTTAAATGAAGTTTGTAGCACAAAGTATGCTGGAGTAGTTAAAGTTCAAAGAGGCTGAAGTTTTCAAGGATTTCAACATAGTCTCCATCCATTTTGCCCCCCCAAATGGCACCATGGCAACTGGTTGCTGGGCAAAAGTTAGTGAGCCAACTGTGATTGGCTAATCAGAGTGGCCAACCCTGAGCCAGTCTTTCTGTCAGCTATGTTGTCCTCTTCTAGCAGGACAAAAAATAGCATCTTTAAGGTACATCATCACAAGTGTTACTAATGAAATGTAAGATAAGATAAGATAATCCTTCATTAGTCCCACAATGGGGAAATTTACATTGTTGCAGCAGCATAAGTGTGTGTGTATATATATATATATATATAATATATATATACACACACAACAGTATAAACATGACAATGTAATAACAAAATATTAACAGAAGAGCAATATACACAGGACAATACAGATATTGCACATTTTGAAATGGCATTGCACACAGTGAGTGACTCATAGTAGCTGTTTTGGATTAGTAACAGTGCAGAACCCAGTGAAAATGGTCCATGTGAGTATGTGGTGAACTAGGAGCAGTGTTGATTGTAGAGTCTAACAGCAGCAGGAAGGAAGGACCTGCGATACCTCTCCTTCACACACTTTAGGTGAAGCAGCCTATTGCTGAAGGAGCTGCTCAGTGCTGTCAGACTGTCCTGCATGGGGTGGAGCTCATTGTCCATCAGGGATGATAGTTTTGCTATCATCCTCCTCTCACCCACCACCTCCATGGGGTCAAGAGGGCACCCCAGGACAGAGCTGGCTTCTTGATCAGCCTGTCCAGTCTCTTCAAGTCCGCTGTCGAGATGCTGCTTCCCCAGCAGACCACTCCATAGAAGATGGCTGATGCCATAACAGTGTCATAAAAAGTCCTGAGCAGTGCCCCCTGCACTCCAAACAGTGAGAAGACATGCAGTCTTGTGTCCTCACATACTGCGGTCGGTTGGTGAGGTAATCCAGTATCCAGAGTGTGAGATGCTGGTCCACCCCCATGTGTTCCAGCTTGTCCCTCAGGAGCATGGGCTGTATGGTGTTGAAAGCACTGGAGAAGTCAAAGAACATGATTCTCACACAGTGCTTCCAGGTTTATCCAGATGAGAAAGAGCTCTGTGGAGAAGGTAGATGACTGCATCATCCACCCCCAATGCCAGGCTGTAGGCAAACTGCAGCGGGTCCATTGACTGTCTCACCGAGGGCCGTAGATGGGCGAGAATCAGCTGCTCCAGGGTCTTCATCAGGTGGGATGTCAGCGCCACCAGTACCACACAGGATGTCTTCCACAGCTGTGGGACTCTCCCTAACCTCAAGCTCGTGTTGAAGAGCTGCTCCACGATCCCACACAGCTGGTCTGCACAGGACTTCAGGAGCCTGGAGCTGATGCCGTCTGGACCCGTGGCC
>NW_026117089.1:0-16213 GCF_001640805.2 Lates calcarifer
TAATTATCAGCTGCATTTACTGTGCAATCCTGGATAATATTGTTGACGTTTGCTTTCATCTCCCTGAATAAATGGTTTACATATTTAGAATATGGTTTAACAGTGTGATGGCTCATGCGGTTGCCCTGCTATGATTTTATGACTAGCAGAGTCATTCTGTCTTAGGAGGGTGACAGTAAAATCGGAACTGTGTGGACACAGCACACTTTTCTTTAATGCTGTATAAGAGTTCACCTGCTCTACATGGTTTAAAGTGCCTGATGTCATGGCTCCCAGTTGGAGATGTTGGATGGTTCAGTTCATTCATTTTATGCAGAAATAAACACATACATATCTTGATAAATGAGGCCCATTATCTGCATTCCTGTTGTGTGCTTGTGTCACCAGCAGAAAGGCTCACAGTTCCTCCACATTAACAGTCTGCTGCACCTCAGGAACATCTTCCTGTTTGATATGGCTCTTGATTTATGTGCAGTGACCCCTGAACAGCCCAATAAAATATTCATATCTATGCAGGAATTCATGTACAACAGCTTCCTTCCTTAAAGTCAGTAAGCAGTAATACAGAGGTTATTGAGGGAAAGTCTTAGTTAATGGCCTAGTAGCTGTAGAATATGATCATGCAGAGTCAGGGAATAATAAGTGTTTAATAATGACTAATAAAGAGCCAATATGCATGTGAATAAGCAATTAGTTAATGGTGAATAAGTGTAATATAAAGTGTTACAGAATCCATATTTCACTAATACTCTAAGTTGTGGTAATAGTGTACTGTACAAAATACAATCTGGGATCTTAAAATGTCCCACTGCACATTTTAGCTTAACATTTCTAGGTAACGTTACCACTAGCTAGCTAACAGCTCTGTGGTGTAATGTTCTGAAAGTAAGGGGTCATGGCATTTTTACCAACTCCATATTGATTCAACCAACATTTTTTAAATACATACATTACATGGTGCTGTATCAGTGAGCGTATACTGTGTAGATTTTCAATTAAACTATGAGAAATTACTACACACTACACAGTAATTATTCTGATTATATACCTTTATTATTTATTCTCACTATACTTGTTGGGTCTGACAGCATCATGCATTAGGTCAATGGCAGGTCCCCACAAAGATAGGTGTACAAGGTTCTATTATATGATAATGAGCCTTCCATTCATCTGCTATGATGCATTCATTCTAGAACTAAGTGCTTCTCCACAGAACACTCACCTAACCAGAGCCTGGACTGAGTAACACTTGTCTTCAGTGGGAATTTGCATTCATCTATTATCCAGCCATCTGTTTCTTTATGCTCTGTTGTGTCTTTCTTCAGGTGACTTGGAGAGCCGACACAGAAGAAGAGGCCAGGTAAGATTTTCTAATTTGACCAAAGCAAATCTGATGACAAATGTTGTTTAGGCTTTACATGTATCTAGACCAACTAACTTCTTTCATTTCTTTATATTTTATCTTCTAATCCTTCCTCTTTCTAGAAACTGTATTCATTTTCAACATGATTAGTTAATGTTTCAAATATTATTTTGCATCCAGCAAGTACCTGCTTACAACTTAAAACACACAGAGAAATAACTAGGAAATATTTGGATGAACATGCAATAAATACAGGACTGATCCTACAACAGCAATGAGGTTTTTCTTCATAATTAAGACACTGACTTTCTCTTAGTATCCTGGGAAGGTGGACAGGAGATCAGATGTGTGATGGTACAAGATGTCCGTCACAAGCTCGTTCCAGAAATGAAGAGACAAAGGAGGCTCTGGAGCCTCAGAGAGAAGGTTAAGGTTAAGGTTAAGGTCAAGGTTTGTAACTGCACCCACACATGCACACACAAACATACAGCACATACCCTTCATGGGGCAGCATTGTGGCTCTGTGATTAGCACTGCAGCCCCACAGAAAGAAGATGCTGACATCTTCTTGATGTCTCAGTTCTTCTTTCTGTGTGGAGTTAACATGTTCTCCTGGTGCTTGCGTGGGTTTTCTCCGGGCACTCCGGTTTCCTCCCACACTAAAAAAAAAACATGAACCTTAGGTGAATTCAATAAATCCCTAAAAAAGAAAATTCATTTGTTGGTCTTTGTGTCTGAATATACAGCCAGTTATACCACCAGCCTTGGTTTGATGGTTGTTTGGTTGGTTGGTGTAGATTTTCTGTGTTTTAATCTGTGTCAAATTTCCACATAACACATTATATCATGACTAACAGAGCTCCTTTTCAAAAACAAATACTGTGACACTTATGGAGACAAAGGAAAAGACAAGAAGTCAGCCTGTCAATAGAGCTCTCATACAAAGTTCAACATACAAATTCAAATGGAAAACGTGTTACTGTATATGTTAAAATATGTATTAAATGTATGACAAAAGAGACCGTGCATGGCAGCAAACAAGGCAGGGATATAACCTGTGAAACAGATACAATGAAGAAGAATCACCCATTTATAGAAATACATGTTTTGAGTCCTTTAAACTTATGTTATAGACTTTTAGAAAATTCCTTCATATTATTAGAACACAAACTGAAAAATAGGGTGATGGAAAGAAAAGTTTTTCTTTTTGTTTGCCAAGGACATAGTTAGCATTTTAAATTAGTCCAACATGTTTAAATGTATGGGAGTTATTACCAGTGCTTTGCCTAACTCACTAAGAAAGAGTCCTCTCCTCTGGAGCTTTCTGTGCTGCCAACTTGTGTTTGATGTAGATGGCAAATGCATCATATGCTAAACATCCCATATGTTCTAAAAGTAGTCAGCAGCTTGTTTTGCTTGCACAATGATGAACCACAGAAGAAAGAACTGAAATATTTCATTCAGGATATTTGATATCCTTACCACCTGTATAAGCAGTATTTTTGTTCATTTTCTCAAATGACAAGATTGTTATGTTGCTATGGAGACTTTAAAAAATCAAACCACAGAAAAAACTATGTCAAATGTTAAAAACTATCAATGCTGGACCTTTGAAAAGGCAAAACAGTGCTGGAGTGTTTCTCTAAAAACATTGTTGGGTTGCTGAACAGCTGGTTGGGTTATTTTGACCCAGGTTTATTCATTTTCCTGCTCATCCAGTGTCAGAACTTCCTGCATCCATCTCTTCCAGGATTTTATGGCAGGAAGATGAAGATTGTACAGTTAATATGAACTCATGCTAACACTTTATATTAGTCTACACTTATTCACCATCAACTACTTGCTTATTTGAATGAATATTGGCTCCTTATTAGTCATTATTAAGGAGTCAGTAATAAAAAACTTTGCATGATCATATGCATCACATATTTCCCTCAATAACCTCCTAACACTGCTTACTGATAATAGGTAAGGAAGTGTGGTATATTAGATGGTGATGTTGATGTGAAGATGATGAAGAGAAGATCTCCGCTGACACTGACTTACTTGTATATAGAAGTTTATTACAAAGTAGTTCAGCATCGGACAAGCACTGCAGTAGCCTGTGAGAGGATCCGAGCCAATATGGATCTCTCTACCTAACAGCTCTAAACACCAGTATATATACATTGGTTGTTTACATGGTTCATAAGAAGCTATCTGGACCTTATTCAACGCCTTCACTTTCAAAAGGAAGAAGATGGGTGAGAGAAAACCCTCACCTTTAACCCCTACTAGTCTAGGTGTCACATTCTTAACTCTTATCCTAAACATGAACCCCAAAGGCTAACTTAAACATAGGAAACTCTTAAAAAGTGAAAACATCTGGAAACCCTCAAACATTCCAAAAAGGTAAAAACATACATAAAACATCCTGTATACTACAGAAGTTATCTTATAAGGTAGTGGTAAGACCAGAAAAGTCATTCTCTCTAGTGTTAATATGGAGTTACTGTTACTGCTACCTTATAAGGTCCATACTGAGCAAAGCATATTAAGGTCATAATTCATGAACAACTTACTTAATTACAATCATGAGCAGTAATTAGGAGGTTACTGAGGGAAAACTCTTAGTTAATGGACTAGTAGCTGTAGAATATGTAGATAATATACTAAGTGCTTTACAATGATTAATAAAGTGCCAATATGCATGCTAATAAGTAACCTCCACACACACACACACACACACACACACATACGTCCAGCCACAGCTAACGTCCTGGCAGAATATTCACAGAACATTTGTCCGAAGCCAACATTGGTGATGGAAATGATTTTTCATCAAAGCAAGCTGTTAGAGAGAAAGAGACCTGCGATGAAGAACGAGTTGAGCAACAGGTGGCAGCATGTGAGCAGGAGGAAAGAAATAACTGAGGGAAAAAGAGAGAAACAGCAGACAAGAAACAGACAACAGAAAGATTCATTTGTTTCTAAACTGAAGCTTTTAGAGAGAAAGTGGTTTTGAGTTGTAATATAAACAATAATGTATAAAGTTGACAGACAGACAGTGGTCCTCTGACCTCCAAGTTCAACAGATCAACAGTTAGACTATTCAATTTCTACAACAATAAACAAGGGAAGATACAAAAGGTAGCTAGTAAATAGTGTTGAGTTGTTGTGAAAAACCTTCCTGTATCAAACTAAAAATCATGTGATCTGTTGATTGGATCAAGTAAATAGACAATGTAGAAAAAACCCTGAATATAACTGAGCTTTGGCTTTGCTGCCAGATAATTAGTAGTTGGCTACAGAAAATAAACAGAAATCCTATCTTTTGTCAGTTGGCAGTGTCAATCAATTTGATTTCCATTTTTCATTGTTTGAGAGTTAGAACTAAACCTTGACTGAGTCACCAGATTATCATTGTTGTTGTAAAATTATGTGTGACATCACACCAATATACTGTTTGGACTGACTGGTCTCCACAAAGGCTGTGCATGTCATCTGAAAGATATCTTGCTGAAGCTATGGCTTAATGTTTAATGTTGTTATGAGAAGTCTTCAAATATTTCTGGTTCATAATGAGACTATGGCAAGATAAATTAGACTGTGGGGGGTTGCCACAGTCTGGGTAATTAATGGAGAACACTGATATTAAAGTTAGAACCCATTATGGGTTAAGTTGAAGGACAATTGATTTGTTGGCAAACCAGCACTGCAGAGACATAAAACTTCTTTGGAATATTTGGTTGCTGTAGGGTTTGTGATAATCACTCACCCTCTCTTCTAAGGTTATCATCTCAGCTTCTTAGCTGTGATCTATGCTGCCTAAAAATGTTCACATTGTTCAGCCCTCTGAACAATGCCTGCTCTTCTTACTCCACTGGCCTTGCTTTGAGCTTGTAATAATAACTCTGTGACATTGTATTTGTTTAGGGCTCCTTTGAAATTTCTTACTGTGTATATACATTTTTGTAATCAAAGCTGTTGTCTTTGTATCTAATGTATCTAATCAAATCAGGGGATGAAGAGACTGTCTCTGAATAGCTGGCCTGGTAAAAAAGGGGATGTCTGCCATTACAGAAACTTTGACCCTTAGCTGTTAAAAGCATCTGTGATCACACTCAAATGAGCTTTTTGAAATGGAAAACACATTTGTAAACCTGTCCCCTGATTGGACACCAGAGAGAATGCAATTAGATTTTAGTTCTCCAACAAAATTCCCTATAATGTAGCTTGGTGCTCTTGGGTTGCTTGACTTGCTTGAGTTGATCTTTTAACAAGATGCACCTGTGCCATCACTCAAAAAACAAACCAGTGACAAATGTTCAAAAACAAGCAGAGTCCAGCAAAATTCCTTAACTGCAACTAAACAGTGCCACAACTGTCGACATCTGGGAAGCAAGAAACACAGATGACCTGACCCAGACATTACAATACACTGCAAACACTTTCTTTGGATAAAGTGGTGAGTGGATATGATAGAACAAGTTTGTTGAGTGTTGTCATTTTCATTTCAGATGAATATTCCCTCACTCTACATTGTGAAATGAAAAACAACAGAGACAACAAAGCAGGATTACTGTGTTCCCAAGTGTGGCTTGTTAGATCGCCAGTTTTACCCCGGCACAGGAGGTCTGGACCAGCTCTCCGTTTAAAGGGTCTGAGCACACAGCTGTAGTGTTTTCACCCAACTTACAGTTTCTGCGGCTTTATAAGCTGGTGGCGAGATTCGCCTAGCTACTAACTGTATACTTCCAGATGCCTACCCTACTACTACTACTACTACTAGTGTCACACCCAACCTGGTAGCCCTATGGGTCGGATATGATCACCAGTCACACCTGTTTACGACAGCTCTCCTCTTAAAGATCTTTGCACTTGGTATGGTGCTAGGAAATTACTTAGTGACTCTGTAAGATCCAAGGGTCTGTTAATTTGAGAGGCTGAAACAACCTTTAAAAACCTTATGATGTATTACACACTCTGACCTAGTATTTTACCTTTCTGAGAAAAACAGAACAGCAGTCCACGACTTATCCTTAGATACAGTTTATGAATTTTATTGAATATAATTTTGGCAAGGGCAAAGCATACAGCATAATCATATAGTAAATGAAAGTAATATAATTAATCTCCCAATCAATATAGTTCTGGAATGAGTAACTCACTGATTCCTGTAATGAATGCTGAAGCTGGTCACTAAGATGGGTGAATAATTTGGTGAGAGAGATGGAGGGGTTGGCAGCTTGGCCTTAGCTGACCTTTCCTCTTTTTAGGCCGGTCCTGAGAGGGGTGAGTCTCCTGACTCCGTACAAAGTCCTGAAGGACCTCGCCCGATTCACAGTTCCTCTTTCTGGGCCTGGCGAACTTATTAAATCTTCAGAGAACAATTCCTTCACTGCGGTAGGGAAATTAATAATCCTTTGTGAAACTCCTCTTGCCTTGAGTCAATCATTCTTATTCTTAGCTACCATTAACACAATTAATCATTACATTCAATAATACCATTAGTACAGTCATTCTTCATCTTTTACTCTTTGAATTATAATCACTGTTTAAATCACAAATCATGATTTTCATACTCTCATACCATTCTTACAGTGCTTTACCAACTTCTCTTTTGCTAAGACCAAACAGGCCATCTGGTACTTTCCAGTCATGTCACAATCCTGCCATTGTTTAATCACAGTTTCATATGATTTTCCATTCATTTCATTCATACACACACAATACATCAATTACAATGCTTCACATTATATTGATTAATGTTTTTAAAAGATTAATCAAAACTGTGCATCTTACTACCATGGGGAGAATCTAGCATTAGATCCTTTCTTTTGGCGTCGGGAGTGGGTAGATCCCAACCTTTCTTGACAGGCTGAAGAATACCTACAGTCCAATAGTGATTTTGTTCTGTAGCCCAGGACTTTGGGGGAAAGCCTGTCCCCATCCATTCACATGAGCACTTTTTGAATGAATTCTTAATAGTGTCACCACACAAGCTTGAGCTGCAGATCCAGTGCTGTCCACAATGATCACACCTTCAACAAAATTTCCAATGTCATCATGTCCATTACCTCCACCCTCCTTTTTGATGACATAAATGCCCATCACGGTCTTCTCCATGTCCCTCTGAATGTCCTCTCCTTCAGTGTCCTGTTTGTACAGAGAAATTAGAGACTATGAAAACTTTTGAATGCCAATGTTAAATGTTAAATAAAACAATTTAATAAAATCTTTGTTGACAGTATGTGCTTTGCCATAATCATCTAGCTTCCACCCAGATATGTGCCAGCCACATTTTCTGATGTCTGCCTTGCATAGAGAAATGCTTGGATTTTAACCAGTGCAAATGTCCACACTGGTAACATAATATCATATTGGTGGCAGGAACCCTGAAGATTGTATGGTAAAACACATTGTCAAGAGTGTTGACCATTATTGACACACTTGTTTTCTTATTCAAATATGTTGAAAAGGCTAGAAATTTTTGTACCTATTTTTATTGACTTATTTTTAAAATCGATATGGTCCTGTTTCACTTCCACAGATAGAGGAGCATTAGAAACATCAGAACTAGTCAAATGTTATATTGTATTCCACAGTCACAGTGCAGTGTGTTGTTATACATCTGATTTTACATGTCAGACACCTCTGTCAGACATGGAAGAGACCTAAAGGGTTTTAACAACTAAGGTGCGAGTGACTTTGGAATCTTACTGTAACCATGTACTTTTCTAAGTTACAATATATCTGACGAGAAAAAAAACTATTACACTGACTTACCATATACTCCCGAATTAGAAGTCCATCATCATCATCATTTTGCACCTTGCAAATAATCCAGGCTGTTGATGATGATGCAAACTGGGGCTTCATATGAACAATACAATTACACAGTTTATGAAGTATGTATGAAAAAAAATTCCATAACATTTCATACACAGACTTACAGATGTTTGGATAGTTTCTGCCCAGAAGCACCTCCCTTCCTCTGGATAACAGATGTCAGCTGGGGTAAAAGATTGTCCAACAGTACCATGAAGTTTGTCTCAAGTGGAAGTGTTCTAATTTGCTGGAATTCAGCATTTATCTGTTAGAAAGAAGAGAAATGACAAGAGACAGACATCATTGATTCAGTCATGGTGTAAGGCTATTTTGAAGTTGTATCCCATTAAAAGGATAGATTCTGATTTTGACCTACCTTAACAACTTACAGTTTAGCATGGACATAAACAATTCTTCAAATGATTGTTCTGTGCCTGCTGACCAGTGAAAGGCAACTCTTAACTGAAACCTTCACATTATCAACTTTATATGTCACAAGTTCTACTCTTAGCTTGCCGTATAGTTCTTCTGCCCCCAAGTGGCCAAAATAAAGAACTGCTTCCTCTACGGGAGATTTTTTTTTCTCCAAATGTCGGTCATCTTTTGTGTTACCTTATCAGACTTTTTTTAACAGCTGCACACTGAAATTGCATAATAAGAAGAGGGGAAAAGGCAAGCAGGTCTTTACCTCATCAATATGAAAGAATGCAGGCCACCTGGCTTTAAACTCTCCAGCTGCTGGGTTTTGTTTCACCACCTCACTGTTTCTTTGTCTGACATGATTCAAAAGTTCAACTCTCACATTTTCCAGACTTTCATCTGTGAGGGTGTGATGGAGAATTTTATTTTGTATTTTGATTAATAGTGCATGGGTGGCATAATACGAATGATAGTGAACCCTTTGACCACATTTGAAACCAGAGAGACTAGGTAAATATTCCTATTTATATCTGCATCAAGACAACACAATGTCAACTTCACAGTTCACCTATACTCCAATAAGGTAATGAGGACATCAGTGTTCTATTATTTTGTCACTTTTTGAATTAAATTCTTGAGAATTTGGATAAAAGAGGTTTGAACTTTGAAAAAAAAAAACAAAAATATTAAGAAATCTATACTCATGTTTATAGAACAATTTCTCAACAATTAAGTAATGTAAGGTTTATGTCATTTGTTCCTAAAATATGTGTTTTTCCTGTCATAACTTAGTTTTTGTCAACACCATTAGACACAATAGAAAGTTAATCATTCCTATTTGTTTGGTCTGCTATAGATTTAGAGCATTTAAACCCTTGTGTCTTCACCTTGAGTACACAAATGTTAAATGCTGAATATTCCTTTTTATTTATTTTTTATGCTGTGTCACATGTGCTCTATGAAAACTCACAACTTATCACACCAGTCTTATCATTTGCATTTAATATAAAGAATAACAGTTCTTGACATAAATGAACACATTCTTTTATTTAAAGAAACAACTACATTAATAATTTGGCTGTTTTGGAGAAACAGATTGAAAGTATTCAAAAATACATACAAAATACTAAAGCTTTTCTCCACTCAAATACATTTAACTTTGCTCATCCACTCAATTTAACAATTTGGTACAACAAATAACTTATCATGTAAATTTGACTTTCTTTCATCACCGTAGGACAGAGAAAATGACGGTGTTGACAAAAACAACAAACCTACAGGAGCTTTTTTCATTTAGCAGCTGTGCAGTTGTAAGGGGGTCCTCAGGAATATAGCTGACTGTCTATTTGTCTGATTTTACTGCTAAATTATAAATGGCTGATGGTGTTGACAAAACTTAGGACACATTTTTGGAAACCACAAAATAAAACCCTAACCATAACCCTTTCATCTGGCATATATATTATAGATTTTAAATGATTATTTCACAGTTGTACATCAAATTGAAATGATAAGATTTTGTCTGAGGACACATGGTTTTATGGTTAATGGCCTAGTATTTAATCAATTCAATTAAAAACTTCTAAAACAAACATATGAAAAAGAATTACATTTGTGTAAAACATCCCTGATTTAAATAAGAAAATTAGATACATTTTCCAAGAAATTGGCACTATTCTTAGGGGGCTATGTTTTTGCCAAAGTCTGTGTGAAAAAGAAATACAGCTTTGCTGAGGCCTAGGCACACTCTGACCTGGGCCTTCCCTTTCTCACTGTGTATCCTCTGTTATGTCTCATAAGTCTGTCCTGCAGCAGCTGTGGCTGGAGGGAGAGGCAAGATATGCTGGGAAATGTGTGTGTGCCTCAATCAAGGTCACTGGGCACTTGTCAGTTATCATTAGTCACTGACTTACTGTCTCCTCCAGAACTGTAAGTATCCATGTTTGGTCTTTGCACAAAGGGAATAAATACCTACCTCAGAGGGAGAGTCCCCAGAAGTGATGATGGCACTGCATGACATGATGTGTTATGGTTATTTCTCCTGGCCAGTAAACTCTACCGCTGCGTAAGCCATCCGAGTCTCCTGTGTGTTACCGAGTCTGTCTCGTCATCCATCAACCATCCTGCAGATTTCTCCAACACACACCACACACAATACAGTGAAAGTCAATGAAATCAGAATTATTGTTTTAGTAATATTTGACCAATGTAGTCAAAGAACCTTAGCACTCTTGTTTCTATTCTTTCTACCAGTTACTATTTATTTTATTGTAGCCTACAACAGAGTTAGGAAGTCCCTATAACAGATATGCTCCTGTGTTGCAGAAGAAACTCATTGTCAAGGTGAACAATATTATGGTCTACAGTATTTAGGGCTGTTATTTTTATGCTTTGTATGCATTTTTAAATTACTATAACAGAGGTTTATTGTTTTGTTACCCCTAGTGGCACATGTAACATACTGCTGGTAAATTCAAAGTGTCTAATATGAGAACAGCCTACACCCTGTCTCTTCAGACTACTCACAGAGTAGGGTTAAGGTCTCCTTTGTATTCCCACTGGAAAGATATGGCTGCATGTAGTTCATCCAGTTTGTTGTGTAAAGCAAGTATAACAGAGTTGTCCAGGTTCAGTGCTGGATAATCCATATTCCACAGAAGCAACAGCTCATCCCTGCTATACCACATCATTTTACCTCCATGTATTCCATATACTGCCATTAGTGATTCAGTTGTCCAGAGCAGCTCTTACAGCAGCATACAGTTGCTCATCATGAAAAGTGCACTTTACTGCTTCAGTTCCACTTTGATCGCCCAACAAACAGAACACACCAGACAGGACAAACATTCATAAGGCCAGAGGAGTCACTTAATTCCCTTATTCTATTCCACTCTGTTCTAATACTGTGATTACTTTTAAGTCTTGGTCACAAAAAGACAAAACATGAAAAGCTTGACCATGTCAAGTAACAGAACATGTAAATCAATTATACTCTGATCATACCATACAATGCAATATACACATGGACTGCATGGACATTTCCAACAGCTGTGCCAACCAGAGTTCAGTGTAACAAAAAATTCTCAATGAACACAAAGATGGTTTCTCCAGGTAATATTGCTGTATTTACACTGCACCACAAACAAAGGCAGATGATGTGGCTTCTCCAGCATCATTTCTATAAATAAGATAATAAGATCAGATAATCCTTCATTAGTCCCACAATGGGGAAATTGACATTGTTGCAGCAGCATAAGTGAATGAAAAGATAGAAAAAGACATAAATACGAGTAAAGGCAAGATAAAAACAAGATAATGCTATAAAAATATACACATAAGAACAGTATACACATGACAATGTAATAAAAAACTATTAACAGAAGAGCAATATACACAGGACTTTATACATAGAGACAGAAATGTAAATGGACTGTACTTATATAGCGCTTTTCTAGTCTTTTCGACCACTCAAAGCGCTTTACACTACAGATCACATTCACCCCATTCACACACATTCATACAGCACATATTCTATATTTAATGTGCTTTCTAAACACATTCACACACATTCACACACCGATGTGAAACACACACATCGGAGGCAATTTGGGGTTCTTGCCCAAGGATACTTCGGCATGCAGACTGGAGGAGCCGGGAATCGAACCACCGACCTTCTGATTGGTGGACGACTGCTCTACCTCCTAAGCCACAGCCGCCCCACAGAAAATGAACTAAATACAGATATTGCACATTTTGAAGGTGCACACAATGAATATATATATATGATAGCAGCTGTTTTGGATTAATTAAAGTGCAGAACCTAGTGAAAATGGTCCATGTGAGTATGTGGTGAACTAGGAGCAGTGCTGGTTGTAGAGTCTGACAGCAGCAGGAAGGACCTGCGATACCTCTCCTTCACACACTTTAGGTGAAGCAGCCTATCACTGAAGGAGCTGCTCAGTGCTGTCAGACTGTCCTGCATGGGGTGGAGCTCATTGTCCATCAGGGATCATAGCTTTGCTATCATCCTCCTCTCTCCCACCACCTCCATGGGGTCAAGGGGGACAGAGCTGGCTTTCTTGATCAGCTTGTCCAGTCTCTTCAAGTCCGCTGCTGAGATGCTGCTGCCCCAGCAGACCACTCCATAGAAGATGGCTGATAACATAACAGTGTCATAAAAAGTCCTGAGCAGTGCCCCCTGCACTCCAAAGGACCTGGTTCTCCTCAGCAGATAGAGTCTGCTCTGATCCTCCATGTAAAGTGCAGTGGTGTTGTCTGTCCAGTCCAGTCTATTGTTCAGCTAAACACCCAGGTACTTTTAAGATGTCACCATCTCAATGTCTCTTCCCTGGATCTTCACTGGTGTTGGGAGGAATGTCTGCTCCTGCAGAAATCCACCACCAGTTCTTTGGTCTTCCCTGCATTGATCTGGAGGCAGCTCCGCAGGCACCAGTCCACAAAGTCCTGCGTCAGTTCTCTGTACTCCCTGTCATCCTCATTTGTGATGAGGCTGACGACTGCAGAGTCATCAGAGAACTTTTGCAGGTGGCAGTGAGGTGAATTGTATTGGAAGTCTGCAGTGTAGAGGGTGAAGAGGAATGGAGCCAGGACTGTTCCTTGCAGGGCCCCCGTGCTGCAGACCACCATGTCAGACATGCAGTCTCATGTTCTCACATACTGTGGTCGGTTGGTGAGGTAATCCAGTATCCAGGATGCAAGATGCTGTGGAGAAGGTAGATGAAAATACAGATAAAAGCAGATAAAGATTCAAGGAGGGGGTTGAGAAACTCTTCTGGAGAGGAAAAGCTTGGGACACCTGGCAAGGTGTTAAATCACTGACTGGCCTCCACAATAACAACTGAGGATCATCCAATACTTGGACTAAAGACTATTTCAACATGGCTGAGGACCTCAACTGATTCTTCTGCAGGATTGACCAGTCTGATTACTCACAGAAGAGGAAGGAGATAATAGCTGAGCTCTCTCCAATGACACTTAGTCACAAAACCTCAACTATCTGTCCAGTAGCCAAAATGAGCAATTCCATCTGCTTCAGATTGTCTCATTACCCCCCAGCTTCAGGAGGATGTCAGCATGCATACTGACTCTCCTCAGTTTGCGTATAAATGGCACAGAAGTGTGGATGATGCTCTCCTGACATTGCTGCATTGCGTCCATACCCATCTTGAGAAGCCCAAATCACTTATTAGACTGCTCTTTGTGGACTTTTCAAGTGCATTTAACATTGTGCATTTCCACCTAATGTGAAGAAAACTGCTCCAAATGGATGTAAACCCACAGCTGATCATCTGGATCCTCTCATCGCCGACAAACTGACACAGAGTCTGAGAAACAGAAAGGGTCATTTCATACTGATACCTTGGGATAATAATTGATCACAGACTCATCTTTCAACAAAACAATGAAGCCCTTTGTCAGCAGTGCCTTTCCTTTCTCAGACCTGACCGCTTTCTATAAATGCTTCATTGAATCTGTGTAATCACCTTCAATGTCTCACCTTCAATATCTTCAATATCTCAGCTCGGTTTGAGTCATTATCTAACATCAATAAAAACCCACTAAACAAAATCATAATAATGAGCAGAAAAATAACCAGACTGGAGCAGGAACTACTCACTACCAAAGCATTAACGTCAGCTCAGATTTCACTCATCTGGGACTAGAAAATCATTTCTGTTGCTAGGTCGTTACTAAGGGTCTGGTTATTTGCCTTAGTGGTAAATTCGGTTCCATTACACTTAGGAGTCCACTAACGTGACTGATTGTGTTCCAGTTAATAGTCAGACCCCATGTATTTCCATGGAAACAGGAAAAACACTTGCAAAAACCTTTTTATTTTGAGAACAAATTGCTCCTCAACATGAACAGATTTTGATTATACATTTTACTTTGTTGGTAATAGTTGTATAATCGCAATATTAAACTCGAGTCGACTCGGTCCTGACCGCATCACTGTCGTGCTCAAATGACATTAAAGCACACCCTCTCAGTTAATATTGCTTAAAAGAACAACAACACGGGGAACCCTCAACAGCACTGCACACAAAAATCTATTTCAGAACTTCCTTAAGAATATAAACTATGTACAATTGCCTTCTACGGGCTATGACCCGCCTCAATCTCTCTTGAGTAACCTTCTTCAATGAGCAGTGGCAAAATGAACACAAGGGCATTTTGCTGAGTCTGTAATGGAAAATGATATTGACCAAACAGATAAAAAATGTCATTTATAGAACTGACAATAAATCATTAGCAATAGCAATTACTAGCTATGAAGTGGTAAAAATCAAATGCTAACAATCAAATGCATTGAGAAAATAGCCAAAAGTCAAATGCAGAATCAAAAGTTGGAAATCAAAATGTAAAAGAGGTAGAAACAGTTGAAAGGTTAAATTTAGCTTCTGAGGGTTTGACTCAAACAGTTCAAATGGAGAGAAAGAGGTATGAAGTGTTTCTCTGTGTGTTTTCTATCACCAACTGAAATTAACTGCCAAGTTACTCCTGATTAAAACTGCTCTAAAACCTGTTTGAAGTGAAAACTGTTGAATTGTGTGTGAATTCATGTCCTCTGTGTGGTGTAGAGACAGTTTGTAGCAGGATTTTGACAGAAAAGTACAGTGGTCCCTCGTTTATCACGGGGTTTACTTTCTAAAAAAAACCTGCAACCTGCAATAGGTGAAATCCACACACACTTTATACACTTTTCTTAGACTTAGACGGACTTTATTGATCCCTTTGGGATGACTCCCTCGTGGAAATTACGTTTCCAGCAGCAAATACAGACATAACACATCACACAGGGCAGTACAACAACAGTTTGTGACGAAAGACAGGGCAGCATGCAGGACAGTTGGCAAACGACACAGAATATAAATAGAATAGCAAAAGAATATAAATAGAATAGAATTAAGGGTGAACACAGACAGGCATTAACATTTTCTCACATTTCTTGGGAGAAAACTTGCAAACATACAGCACTTGAGAGTCACACTGCTAAAGATCGAACATTTAGGTAAATTTGGCAAGCCCAACGCATTCTGTACTGTACAGGAGACACGGCACGGAGGAGATTCATTGACAATGGTCTACAGTCCCTTAGCCAATCAGGACACAGCACACAATGCGCATTGATACACTGTAAAAAAAAAAGCATGCAAAATTGCACTAAAAAAAAATCTGCAAAACATTGAGGCCGCAAAGGTGAACCGCGTTATACTTACAACTGTAAGTCAAGAGTTTGATAAACAGCACAGACATCAGAGATCAGCTGATCACAGTCACCTGTTCAACTGCACTCACAGGTTGCCATAGCAATATCAAGGTCTCAGCCTCTACAGAGTCAGATTTTGCTCTGCGCACCTCTTGAACTCCTCCTAATAATTCAAAAACCATAACTCCTATCGGTAATATCTGGTAACTACCAGTGCTGGGAGACTTTACTGAACACAGACATGTGTTATTTGTGTAGATAAAGTGAAAAATGTACACAGTGTGGCAGTTTAAAACTGGCCTGGTTTGGATAATGTCTGAGGAGACCCAATATGGAGATGAATGGGCAGTTGAGGGCTCCTCTTGGTGATCAGAGGCGGCTACCTTGAA
>NW_026117090.1:0-29902 GCF_001640805.2 Lates calcarifer
ATATTGGTCAAATTCTATTGTTCATGTACAGTCGGGGATGTATGGAAACTGTGAGCCGCCGAGGGGGATCTTTTTCCCGTCTGTCGACTCACAGTGAGTCCCGCGTATGAAAATCATCTTGTCTCGGCTTCTGCTCACAGTGAGTCCCGTGTCGGAAAGTCCTCCTGTCTCGGCTTCTGCTCGCTCACTAAGCTCAGAATGAAAAACTGCTGTCTAGTGAAAGGAGAGGAGAAAGTCAAATCTCATTCACGTTTATGAATATTGGTCAAATTCTATTGTTCATGTACAGTCGGGTTGTATGGAAACTGTGAGCCACCGAGGGAGATCTTTTTCCCTTCTGTGGACTCACACTGAGTATGGTATCTGAAAGTCTTCGTGTATCCGCTTCTGCTCTCTCATTAAACTCACAATTAACGACTGCTGTCTTATGTGAAAGCAGAGACCTTCTTAGAGGCTGCATTTCAGACCAGTGTGTGAAAAAGCCCGAAAATCCGCGTATCGCTGCTCAATATCCAATGTTTATCAACTTTCATTTCATGGATAAACAAAATAGACAGCAGTCTGAGGCCAGTGAGTCAACACCTGCGTTTTACTTCTTTCTGTCGCTGATAAAGCTCACAATTAACAAATGCTGTCTCCAGCGAAAGGAGAGGAGAAAATGACAATTCAGCCACTTTAATATGAATGTTTGTTAAATTCGAATGGTTGTGAATGATCTGGGTGTATGGAAACGGTCAGCGGCCGACCGGGATATTTTCCCTTATGAGGACTCACAGTGAGTCCCGCGTCTGAAAGTCCTCCTGTCTCGGCTTCTGCTCGCTCATTAAGCTCAGAATTATCAAATGCTGTCTCCAGTGAACGGGAGAGAAGATGAGATTTCAGCCACTTTACTATGAATATTGGTCCAATTCTAATTTTCATGAACTATAGGGATGTATGGAAACAGTCCGTGACCGAGGGGAAACATTTTCCCGTCTGTGGACTCACAGTGAACCCCGTCTGAAAGTCCTCCTGTCTCGGCTTCTGCTCACAGTGATTCCCGCGTCTGACAGTCCGCCTGTCTCGGCTTCTGCTCACAGCGAGTCCCGCGTCTGAAGGTTCTCCTGTCTCGGCTTCTGCTCGCTCATTAAGCTCAGAATGAAAAACTTCTGTCTAGTGAAAGGAGAGGAGAAAGTCAAATCTCAACCAAGTTTATATGAATATTGAAAATTCTAATGTTCATGTACAGATGAATGGAATGGGATGTATGGAAACAGTCCGAAACCGAAGGGGATGTTTTTCTCTTCTGTGGACTCACAGTGAGTCCTGCGTCTAAAAGTCCTCCTGTCTCGGCTTCTGCTCGCTCATTAAGATCAGAATAATCAAATGCTGTCTCCAGTGAACGGAGAGGAGAAGATGAGATTTCAGCAACTTTAATATGAATATTGGTCCAATTCTCATTTTCATGAACTGTCGGCATGTATAGAAACAGTCCGAAACGGAGGGGGATGTTTTTCTCTTCTGTGGGACTCACAGTGAGTCCCGCGTCTGAAATTCCTCCTATCTCGGCTTCTGCTCGCTCACTAAGCTCAGATAGAAAAAACTGCTGTTTAGTGAAAGGAGAGGAGAAAGTCAAATCTCATTCACGTTTATATGAATATTGGTCAAATTCTATTGTTCATGTACAGTCGGGATGTATGGAAACTGTGAGCCGCCGAGGGGGATCTTTTTCCCTTCTTGGACTCACATAGAGTCCCGCGTCTGAAAGCCCTCCTGTCTCGGCTTCTGCTCGCTCACTAAGCTCAGAGTCAAAATCTGCTGTCTAGTGAAAGTAGAGGAGACTATGAAATCTCAACCACGTAAATATGAATATTGGTCAAATTCTAATGTTCATGTACAGTCGGGATGTATGGAAACTGTGAGCCACCGAGGGGGATCTTTTTCCCTTTTGTGGACTCACAGTGAGTCCCGCGTCTGAAGGTTCTGCTGTCTCGGCTTCTGCTCACAGTGATTCCCGCGTCTGACAGTCCGCCTGTCTCGGCTTCTGCTCACAGCGAGTCCCGCGTCTGAAGGTTCTGCTGTCTCGGCTTCTGCTCGCTCATTAAGCTCAGAATGAAAAACTGCTGTCTAGTGAAAGGAGAGGAGAAAGTCAAATCTCATTCACGTTTATATGAATATTGGTCAAATTCTATTGTTCATGTACAGTCGGGGATGTATAGAAACTGTGAGCCGCCGAGGGGGATCTTTTTCCCGTCTGTCGACTCACAGTGAGTCCCGCGTATGAAAATCATCTTGTCTCGGCTTCTGCTCACAGTGAGTCCCGTGTCGGAAAGTCCTCCTGTCTCGGCTTCTGCTCGCTCACTAAGCTCAGAATGAAAAACTGCTGTCTAGTGAAAGGAGAGGAGAAAGTAAAATCCCAGCCAATTTAATAAAAGTGTTTGTCAAATTCTAATGTTCATCAACAATCTGGGTGTATGAAAGTGGCCGAGGGAGATCTTTTTCCCTTCTGTGGACTCACACTGAGTATGGTATCTGAAAGTCTTCGTGTATCCGCTTCTGCTCTCTCATTAAACTCACAATTAACGACTGCTGTCTCATGTGAAAGGAGAGACCTTCTTTAGAGGCTGCATTTCAGACCAGTGTGTGAAAAAGCCCGAAAATCCGCGTATCGCTGCTCAATATCTAATGTTTATCACTTTCATTTCATGGATAAACAAAATAGACAGCAGTCTGAGGCCAGTGAGTCAACATCTGCGTTTTACTTCTTTCTGTCGCTGATAAAGCTCACAATTAACAAATGCTGTCTCCAGCGAAAGGAGAGGAGAAAATGACAATTCAGCCACTTTAATATGAATGTTTGTTAAATTCGAATGGTTGTGAATGATCTGGGTGTATGGAAACGGTCAGCGGCCGACCGGGATATTTTCCCTTATGAGGACTCACAGTGAGTCCCGCGTCTGAAAGTCCTCCTGTCTCGGCTTCTGCTCGCTCATTAAGATCAGAATTATCAAATGCCTGTCCTCCAGTGAACGGAGAAGAGAAGATGAGATTTCAGCCACTTTACTATGAATATTGGTCCAATTCTAATTTTCATGAACTATAGGGATGTATGGAAACAGTCTGTGACTGAGGGAAAACATTTTCCCGTCTGTGGACTCACAGTGAGTCCGGTGTCTGAAAGTCCTCCTGTCTCGGCTTCTGCTCACAATGAGTCCCGCGTCTGAAAGTCCTCATGTCTCGACTTCTGCTCACAGTGAGTCCCGCGTCTGAAAGTCCTCCTGTCTCGGCTTCTGCTCGCTCATTAAGCTCAGAATCAAAATCTGCTGTCTAGTGAAAGGGAGAGGAGAAAGTCAAATCTCATTCACGTTTATATGAATATTGGTCAAATTCTATTGTTCATGTACAGTCGGGGATGTATGGAAACTGTGAGCCGCCGAGGGGGGATCTTTTTCCCGTCTGTCGACTCACAGTGAGTCCCGCGTATGAAAATCATCTTGTCTCGGCTTCTGCTCACAGTGAGTCCCGTGTCGGAAAGTCCTCCTGTCTCGGCTTCTGCTCGCTCACTAAGCTCAGAATGAAAAACTGCTGTCTAGTGAAAGGAGAGGAGAAAGTCAAATCTCATTCACGTTTATGAATATTGGTCAAATTCTATTGTTCATGTACAGTCGGGTTGTATGGAAACTGTGAGCCACCGAGGGAGATCTTTTTCCCTTCTGTGGACTCACACTGAGTATGGTATCTGAAAGTCTTCGTGTATCCGCTTCTGCTCTCTCATTAAACTCACAATTAACGACTGCTGTCTTATGTGAAAGCAGAGACCTTCTTTAGAGGCTGCATTTCAGACCAGTGTGTGAAAAAGCCCGAAAATCCGCGTATCGCTGCTCAATATCCAATGTTTATCAACTTTCATTTCATGGATAAACAAAATAGACAGCAGTCTGAGGCCAGTGAGTCAACACCTGCGTTTTACTTCTTTCTGTCGCTGATAAAGCTCACAATTAACAAATGCTGTCTCCAGCGAAAGGAGAGGAGAAAATGACAATTCAGCCACTTTAATATGAATGTTTGTTAAATTCGAATGGTTGTGAATGATCTGGGTGTATGGAAACGGTCAGCGGCCGACCGGGATATTTTCCCTTATGAGGACTCACAGTGAGTCCCGCGTCTGAAAGTCCTCCTGTCTCGGCTTCTGCTCGCTCATTAAGCTCAGAATTATCAAATGCTGTCTCCAGTGAACGGAGAAGAGAAGATGAGATTTCAGCCACTTTACTATGAATATTGGTCCAATTCTAATTTTCATGAACTATAGGGATGTATGGAAACAGTCCGTGACCGAGGGGAAACATTTTCCCGTCTGTGGACTCACAGTGAACCCCGTCTGAAAGTCCTCCTGTCTCGGCTTCTGCTCACAGTGATTCCCGCGTCTGACAGTCCGCCTGTCTCGGCTTCTGCTCACAGCGAGTCCCGCGTCTGAAGGTTCTCCTGTCTCGGCTTCTGCTCGCTCATTAAGCTCAGAATGAAAAACTTCTGTCTAGTGAAAGGAGAGGAGAAAGTCAAATCTCAACCAAGTTTATATGAATATTGATAAAATTCTAATGTTCATGTACAGATGAATGGAATGGGATGTATGGAAACAGTCCGAAACCGAAGGGGATGTTTTTCTCTTCTGTGGACTCACAGTGAGTCCTGCGTCTAAAAGTCCTCCTGTCTCGGCTTCTGCTCGCTCATTAAGATCAGAATAATCAAATGCTGTCTCCAGTGAACGGAGAGGAGAAGATGAGATTTCAGCAACTTTAATATGAATATTGGTCCAATTCTCATTTTCATGAACTGTCGGCATGTATAGAAACAGTCCGAAACGGAGGGGGATGTTTTTCTCTTCTGTGGACTCACAGTGAGTCCCGCGTCTGAAATTCCTCCTATCTCGGCTTCTGCTCGCTCACTAAGCTCAGATAGAAAAACTGCTGTTTAGTGAAAGGAGAGGAGAAAGTCAAATCTCATTCACGTTTATATGAATATTGGTCAAATTCTATTGTTCATGTACAGTCGGGATGTATGGAAACTGTGAGCCGCCGAGGGGGATCTTTTTCCCTTCTTGGACTCACATAGAGTCCCGCGTCTGAAAGCCCTCCTGTCTCGGCTTCTGCTCGCTCACTAAGCTCAGAGTCAAAATCTGCTGTCTAGTGAAAGTAGAGGAGACTATGAAATCTCAACCACGTAAATATGAATATTGGTCAAATTCTAATGTTCATGTACAGTCGGGATGTATGGAAACTGTGAGCCACCGAGGGGGATCTTTTTCCCTTTTGTGGACTCACAGTGAGTCCCGCGTCTGAAGGTTCTGCTGTCTCGGCTTCTGCTCACAGTGATTCCCGCGTCTGACAGTCCGCCTGTCTCGGCTTCTGCTCACAGCGAGTCCCGCGTCTGAAGGTTCTGCTGTCTCGGCTTCTGCTCGCTCATTAAGCTCAGAATGAAAAACTGCTGTCTAGTGAAAGGAGAGGAGAAAGTCAAATCTCATTCACGTTTATATGAATATTGGTCAAATTCTATTGTTCATGTACAGTCGGGGATGTATAGAAACTGTGAGCCGCCGAGGGGGATCTTTTTCCCGTCTGTCGACTCACAGTGAGTCCCGCGTATGAAAATCATCTTGTCTCGGCTTCTGCTCACAGTGAGTCCCGTGTCGGAAAGTCCTCCTGTCTCGGCTTCTGCTCGCTCACTAAGCTCAGAATGAAAAACTGCTGTCTAGTGAAAGGAGAGGAGAAAGTAAAATCTCATTCACGTTTATGAATATTGGTCAAATTCTATTGTTCATGTACAGTCGGGTTGTATGGAAACTGTGAGCCACCGAGGGAGATCTTTTTCCATTCTGTGGACTCACACTGAGTATGGTATCTGAAAGTCTTCGTGTATCCGCCTCTGCTCTCTCTAAGCTCAGAATTATCAAATGCCGTCTCCAATGAACGGAGAAGAGAAGATGAGATTTCAGCCACTTTACTACGAATATTGGTCCAATTCTAATTTTCATGAACTATAGGGATGTATGGAAACAGTCCGTGACCGAGGGGAAACATTTTCCCGTCTGTCGACTCACAGTGAACCCCGTCTGAAAGTCCTCCTGTCTCGGCTTCTGCTCACAGCGAGTCCCGCGTCTGAAGGTTCTGCTGTCTCGGCTTCTGCTCGCTCACTAAGCTCAGAATGAAAAACTGCTGTCTAGTGAAAGGAGAGGAGAAAGTAAAATCCCAGCCAATTTAATAAAAGTGTTTGTCAAATTCTAATGTTCATCAACAATCTGGGTGTATGAAAGTGGCCGAGGGAGATCTTTTTCCCTTCTGTGGACTCACACTGAGTATGGTATCTGAAAGTCTTCGTGTATCCCGCTTCTGCTCTCTCATTAAACTCACAATTAACGACTGCTGTCTTATGTGAAAGGAGAGACCTTCTTTAGAGGCTGCATTTCAGACCAGTGTGTGAAAAAGCCCGAAAATCCGCGTATCGCTGCTCAATATCTAATGTTTATCAACTTTCATTTCATGGATAAACAAAATAGACAGCAGTCTGAGGCCAGTGAGTCAACATCTGCGTTTTACTTCTTTCTGTCGCTGATAAAGCTCACAATTAACAAATGCTGTCTCCAGCGAAAGGAGAGGAGAAAATGACAATTCAGCCACTTTAATATGAATGTTTGTTAAATTCGAATGGTTGTGAATGATCTGGGTGTATGGAAACGGTCAGCGGCCGACCGGGATATTTTCCCTTATGAGGACTCACAGTGAGTCCCGCGTCTGAAAGTCCTCCTGTCTCGGCTTCTGCTCGCTCATTAAGATCAGAATTATCAAATGCTGTCTCCAGTGAACGGAGAAGAGAAGATGAGATTTCAGCCACTTTACTATGAATATTGGTCCAATTCTAATTTTCATGAACTATAGGGATGTATGGAAACAGTCTGTGACTGAGGGAAAACATTTTCCCGTCTGTGGACTCACAGTGAGTCCGGTGTCTGAAAGTCCTCCTGTCTCGGCTTCTGCTCACAATGAGTCCCGCGTCTGAAAGTCCTCATGTCTCGACTTCTGCTCACAGTGAGTCCCGCGTCTGGAAAGTCCTCCTGTCTCGGCTTCTGCTCGCTCATTAAGCTCAGAATCAAAATCTGCTGTCTAGTGAAAGGAGAGGAGAAAGTCAAATCTCATTCACGTTTATATGAATATTGGTCAAATTCTATTGTTCATGTACAGTCGGGGATGTATGGAAACTGTGAGCCGCCGAGGGGGATCTTTTTCCCGTCTGTCGACTCACAGTGAGTCCCGCGTATGAAAATCATCTTGTCTCGGCTTCTGCTCACAGTGAGTCCCGTGTCGGAAAGTCCTCCTGTCTCGGCTTCTGCTCGCTCACTAAGCTCAGAATGAAAAACTGCTGTCTAGTGAAAGGAGAGGAGAAAGTCAAATCTCATTCACGTTTATGAATATTGGTCAAATTCTATTGTTCATGTACAGTCGGGTTGTATGGAAACTGTGAGCCACCGAGGGAGATCTTTTTCCCTTCTGTGGACTCACACTGAGTATGGTATCTGAAAGTCTTCGTGTATCCGCTTCTGCTCTCTCATTAAACTCACAATTAACGACTGCTGTCTTATGTGAAAGCAGAGACCTTCTTTAGAGGCTGCATTTCAGACCAGTGTGTGAAAAGCCCGAAAATCCGCGTATCGCTGGCTCAATATCCAATGTTTATCAACTTTCATTTCATGGATAAACAAAATAGACAGCAGTCTGAGGCCAGTGAGTCAACACCTGCGTCTTACTTCTTTCTGTCGCTGATAAAGCTCACAATTAACAAATGCTGTCTCCAGCGAAAGGAGAGGAGAAAATGACAATTCAGCCACTTTAATATGAATGTTTGTTAAATTCGAATGGTTGTGAATGATCTGGGTGTATGGAAACGGTCAGCGGCCGACCGGGATATTTTCCCTTATGAGGACTCACAGTGAAGTCCCGCGTCTGAAAGTCCTCCGTGTCTCGGCTTCTGCTCGCTCATTAAGCTCAGAATTATCAAATGCTGTCTCCAGTGAACGGAGAAGAGAAGATGAGATTTCAGCCACTTTACTATGAATATTGGTCCAAATTCTAATTTCATGAACTATAGGGATGTATGGAAACAGTCCGTGACCGAGGGGAAACATTTCCCGTCTGTGGACTCACAGTGAACCCCGTCTGAAAGTCCTCCTGTCTCGGCTCTGCTCACAGTGATCCCGCGTCTGACAGTCCGCCTGTCTCGGCTCTGCTCACAGCGAGTCCCGCGTCTGAAGGTTCTCCTGTCTCGGCTTCTGCTCGCTCATTAAGCTCAGAATGAAAAACTTCTGTCTAGTGAAAGGAGAGGAGAAAGTCAAATCTCATTCACGTTTTATATGAATATTGGTCAAATTCTATTGTTCATGTTACAGTCGGGGATGCTATGGAAACTGTGAGCCGCCGAGGGGGATCTTTTCCCGTCTGTCGACTCACAGTGGAGTCCCGCGTATGAAAATCCTCCCCTTCTGTGTGCATTCCGGGCTTCTGCTCACAGTGAGTCCCGACACCCTGTCTCGCTTTTGCTCACAGCGAGTCCCCGCGTCTGAAGGTCCTTCCTGTCTCGGCTTCTGCTCGCTCACTAAGCTCAGAATGAAAAAACTGCTGTCTAGTGAAAGGAGAGAGAAAGTAAAATCTCATTCACGTTTATGAATATTGGTCAAATTCTATTGTTCATGTACAGTCGGGTTGTATGGAAACTGTGAGCCACCGAGGGAGATCTTTTTCCATTCTGTGGACTCACACTGAGTATGGTATCTGAAAGTCTTCGTGTATCCGCCTCTGCTCTCTCTAAGCTCAGAATTATCAAATGCCGTCTCCAATGAACGGAAGAGAGAAGGTGAGATTTCAGCCACTTTACTACGAATATTGGTCCAATTCTAATTTTCATGAACTATAGGGATGTATGGAAACAGTCCGTGACCGGGGGAAACATTTTCCCGTCTGTCGACTCACAGTGAACCCCGTCTGAAAGTCCTCCTGTCTCGGCTTCTGCTCACAGCGAGTCCCGCGTCTGAAGGTTCTGCTGTCTCGGCTTCTGCTCGCTCACTAAGCTCAGAATGAAAAACTGCTGTCTAGTGAAAGGAGAGGAGAAAGTAAAATCCCACCATTTAATAAAATGTTTGTCAAATTCTAATGTTCATCAACAATCTGGGTTGTATGAAAGTGGCCGAGGGAGATCTTTTTCCCTTCTGTGGACTCACACTGAGTATGGTATCTGAAAGTCTTCGTGTATCCGCTTCTGCTCTCTCATTAAACTCACAATTAACGACTGCTGTCTTATGTGAAAGGAGAGACCTTCTTTAGAGGCTGCATTTCAGACCAGTGTGTGAAAAAGCCCGAAAATCCGCGTATCGCTGCTCAATATCTAATGTTTATCAACTTTCATTTCATGGATAAACAAAATAGACAGCAGTCTGAGGCCAGTGAGTCAACATCTGCGTTTTACTTCTTTCTGTCGCTGATAAAGCTCACAATTAACAAATGCTGTCTCCAGCGAAAGGAGAGGAGAAAATGACAATTCAGCCACTTTAATATGAATGTTTGTTAAATTCGAAATGGTTGTGAATGATCTGGGTGTATGGAAAACGGTCAGCGGCCGACCGGATATTTTCCCTTTATGAGGACTCACAGTGAGTTCCCCGCGTCTGAAAGTCCTCCTGTCTCGGCTTCTGCTCGCTCATTAAGCTCAGAATTATCAAATGCTGTCTCCAGTGAACGGAGAAGAGAAGATGAGATTTCAGCCACTTTACTATGAATATTGGTCCAATTCTAATTTTCATGAACTATAGGGATGTATGGAAACAGTCTGTGACTGAGGGGAAACATTTTCCCGTCTGTGGACTCACAGTGAACCCCGTCTGAAAGTCCTGTCTGGGCTTCTGCTCGCTAGCTCAGAATGAATGAAAAACTGCTGTGAGGAGGAGAGGAGAAAATAAATCTCAGCCAATTTAATAAAAGTGTTTTCAAATTCTAATGTTCATCAACATCTGGATGTATGAAAGTGGCCGACCGGGATATTTTTCCCTTCTGTGGACTCACACTGAGTATGGTATCTGAAAGTCTTCGTGTATCCGCTTCTGCTCTCTCTAAGCTCAGAATTATCAAATGCTATCTCCAGTGAACGGAGAAAGAGAAGATGAGATTTCAGCCACTTTACTATGAATATTGGTCCAATTCTAATTTTCATGAACTATAGGGATGTATGGAAACCAGTCCGTGACCGAGGGGAAACATTATCACGTCTGTGGACTCACAGTGAACCCCGTCTGAAAGTCCTCCTGTCACGGCTTCTGCTCACAGTGAGTCCCGCATCTGAAAGTCCTGCTGTCTCGGCTTCTGCTCACAGCGAGTCCGCGTCTGAAGGTCCTCCTGTCTCGGCTTCTGCTCGGCTCATTAAGTTTAGAATGAAAAACTGCTGTCTAGTGAAAGGAGAGGAGAAAGTCAAATCTCATTCACGTTTATATGAATATTGGTCAAATTCTATTGTTCATGTACAGTCGGGGATGTATGGAAACTGTGAGCCGCCGAGGGGGATCTTTTTCCCCCGTCTGTCGACTCACAGTGAGTCCCGCGTATGAAAATCATCTTGTCTCGGCTTCTGCTCACAGTGAGTCCCGTGTCGGAAAGTCCTCCTGTCCTCGGCTTCTGCTCGCTCATTAAGCTCAGAATGAAAAACTGCTGTCTAGTGAAAGGAGAGGAGAAAGTCAAATCTCATTCACGTTATGAATATTGGTCAAATTCTATTGTTCATGTACAGTCGGGTTGTATGGAAAACTGTGAGCCACCGAGGGAGATCTTTTTCCCTTCTGTGGACTCACACTGAGTATGGTATCTGAAAGTCTTCGTGTATCCGCTTCTGCTCTCCTCATTAAACTCACAATTAACGACTGCTGTCTCATGTGAAAGGAGAGACCTTCTTTAGAGGCTGCATTTCAGACCAGTGTGTGAAAAAGCCCGAAAATCCGCGTATCGCTGCTCAATATCCAATGTTTATCAACTTTCATTTCATGGATAAACAAAATAGACAGCAGTCTGAGGCCAGTGAGTCAACACCTGCGTTTTACTTCTTTCTGTCGCTGATAAAGCTCACAATTAACAAATGCTGTCTCCAGCGAAAGGAGAGGAGAAAATGACAATTCAGCCACTTTAATATGAATGTTTGTTAAATTCGAATGGTTGTGAATGATCTGGGTGTATGGAAACGGTCAGCGGCCGACCGGGATATTTTCCCTTCTGAGGACTCACAGTGAGTCCCGCGTCTGAAAGTCCTCCTGTCTCGGCTTCTGCTCGCTCACTAAGCTCAGAATGAAAATCTGCTGTCTAGTGAATGGAGAGGAGAATGTCAAATATCAACTACGTTTATATGAATATTGCTCAAATTGTAATGTTCATGTACAGTCGGGATATATAAAAACAGTCCGAGACAGAGGGGAAACATTTTCCCTTCTGTGTACTCACAGAGAGTGCCGCGTCTGAAAGCCCTCCTGTCTCGGCTTCTGCTCACATTGAGTCCCCGCGTTGAAATTCCTCCCTATCTCGGCTTCGGCGCGCTCACCTAAGCTCAGAATGAAAATCTGCTGTCTAGTGAAAGGAGAGGAGAAAGTCAAATCTCATTCACGTTTATATGAATATTGGTCAAATTCTATTGTCATGTACAGTCGGGATGTATGGAAACTGTGAGCCCACCGAGGGGGGATCTTTTCCCGTCTGTCGACTCACATTGAGTCCCGCGTCTGAAAGTCCTCCTATCTCGGCTTCTGCTCGCTCATTAAGCTCAGAATGAAAACTGCTGTCTAGTGAAAGGAGAGGAGAAAGTCAAATCTCAGCCCAATTTAATAAAAGTGTTGTCAAATTATAATGTTCATCAACAATCTGGATGTATGAAAGTGGCCGAGGGAGATATTTTCCCTTCTGTGGACTCACACTGAGTATGGTATCTGAAAGTCTTCGTCTAACCACTTCTGCTCTCTCTAAGCTCAGAATTATCAAATGCCGTCTCCAATGAACGGAGAAGAGAAGATGAGATTTCAGCCACTTTACTATGAATATTGGTCCAATTCTAATTTCATGAACTATAGGGATGTATGGAAACAGTCCGTGACCGAGGGGAAAACATTTTCCCGTCTGTGGACTCACAGTGAACCCCGTCTGAAAGTCCTCCTGTCACGGCTTCTGCTCACAGTGAGTCCCGCATCTGAAAGTCCTGCTGTCTCGGCTTCTGCTCACAGTGATTCCCGCGTCTGACAGTCCGCCTGTCTCGGCTTCTGCTCACAGCGAGTCCCGCGTCTGAAGGTTCTGCTGTCTCGGCTTCTGCTCGCTCATTAAGCTCAGAATGAAAAACTGCTGTCTAGTGAAAGGAGAGGAGAATGTAAAATCTCATTCACTTTTATATGAATATTGGTCAAATTCTATTCATCATGTACAGTCGGGTTGTATGGAAACTGTGAGCCACCGAGGGAGATCTTTTTCCTTCTGTGGACTCACACTGAGTATGGTATCTGAAAGTCTTCGTGTATCCGCTTCTGCCTCTCTCATTAAACTCACAATTAACGACTGCTGTCTTATGTGAAAGGAGAGACCTTCTTTAGAGGCTGCATTTCAGACCAGTGTGTGAAAAAGCCCCGAAAATCCGCGTATCGCTGCTCAATATCCAATGTTTATCAACTTTCATTTCATGGATAAACAAAATAGACAGCAGTCTGAGGCCAGTGAGTCAACACCTGCGTTTTACTTCTTTCTGTCGCTGATAAAGCTCACAATTAACAAATGCTGTCTCCAGCGAAAGGAGAGGAGAAAATGACAATTCAGCCACTTTAATATGAATGTTTGTTAAATTCGAATGGTTGTGAATGATCTGGGTGTATGGAAACGGTCAGCGGCCGACGGGATATTTTCCCTTATGAGGACTCACAGTGAGTCCCGCGTCTGAAAGTCCTCCTGTCTCGGCTTCCTGCTCGCTCATTAAGCTCAGAATTATCAAATGCTGTCTCCAGTGAACGGAGAAGAGAAGATGAGATTTCAGCCACTTTACTATGAATATTGGTCCAATTCTAATTTTCATGAACTATAGGGATGTATGGAAACAGTCCGTGACCGAGGGGAAACATTTTCCCGTCTGTGGACTCACAGTGAACCCGTCTGAAAGTCCTCCTGTCTCGTATTCTGCTCGCTCACTAAAGCTCAGAATGAAAAACTGCTGTCTAGTGAAAGGAGAGGAGAAAATAAAATCTCAGCCAATTTAATAAAAGTGTTTGTCAAATTCTAATGTTCATCAACAATCTGGATGTATGAAAGTGGCCGACCGGGATATTTTTCCCTTCTGTGGACTCACACTGAGTATGGTATCTGAAAGTCTTCGTGTATCCGCTTCTGCTCTCTCTAAGCTCAGAATTATCAAATGCTATCTCCAGTGAACGGAGAAGAGAAGATGAGATTTCAGCCACTTTACTATGAATATTGGTCCAATTCTAATTTCATGAACTATAGGGATGTATGGAAACAGTCCGTGACCGAGGGGAAACATTATCACGTCTGTGGACTCACAGTGAACCCCGTCTGAAAGTCCTCCCTGTCACGGCTTCTGCTCACAGTGAGTCCCGCATCTGAAAGTCCTGCTGTCTCGGCTTCTGCTCACAGCGAGCCCGCGTCTGAAGGTCCTCCTGTCTCGGCTTCTGCTCGCTCATTAAGTTTAGAATGAAAAACTGCTGTCTAGTGAAACGAGAGGAGAAAGTCAAATCTCATTCACGTTTATATGAATATTGGTCAAATTCTATTGTTCATGTACAGTCGGGGATGTATGGAAACTGTGAGCCGCCGAGGGGGATCTTTTCCCGTCTGTCGACTCACAGTGAGTCCCGCGTATGAAAATCATCTTGTCTCGGCTTCTGCTCACAGTGAGTCCCGTGTCGGAAAGTCCTCCTGTCTCGGCTTCTGCTCGCTCACTAAGCCAGAATGAAAAACTGCTGTCTAGTGAAAGGAGAGGAGAAAGTCAAATCTCATTCACGTTTATGAATATTGGTCAAATTCTATTGTTCATGTACAGTCGGGTTGTATGGAAACTGTGAGCCACCGAGGGAGATCTTTTTCCCTTCTGTGGACTCACACTGAGTATGGTATCTGAAAGTCTTCGTGTATCCGCTTCTGCTCTCTCATTAAACTCACAATTAACGACTGCTGTCTCATGTGAAAGGAGAGACCTTCTTTAGAGGCTGCATTTCAGACCAGTGTGTGAAAAAGCCCGAAAATCCGCGTATCGCTGCTCAATATCCAATGTTTATCAACTTTCATTTCATGGATAAACAAAATAGACAGCAGTCTGAGGCCAGTGAGTCAACACCTGCGTTTTACTTCTTTCTGTCGCTGATAAAGCTCACAATTAACAAATGCTGTCTCCAGCGAAAGGAGAGGAGAAAATGACAATTCAGCCACTTTAATATGAATGTTTGTTAAATTCGAATGGTTGTGAATGATCTGGGTGTATGGAAACGGTCAGCGGCCGACCGGGATATTTTCCCTTCTGAGGACTCACAGTGAGTCCCGCGTCTGAAAGTCCTCCTGTCTCGGCTTCTGCTCGCTCACTAAGCTCAGAATGAAAATCTGCTGTCTAGTGAATGGAGAGGAGAATGTCAAATATCAACTACGTTTATATGAATATTGCTCAAATTGTAATGTTCATGTACAGTCGGGATATATAAAAACAGTCCGAGACAGAGGGGAAACATTTTCCCTTCTGTGTACTCACAGAGAGTGCCGCGTCTGAAAGCCCTCCTGTCTCGGCTTCTGCTCACATTGAGTCCCGCGTTTGAAATTCCTCCTATCTCGGCTTCTGCGCGCTCACTAAGCTCAGAATGAAAATCTGCTGTCTAGTGAAAGGAGAGGAGAAAGTCAAATCTCATTCACGTTTATATGAATATTGGTCAAATTCTATTGTTCATGTACAGTCGGGATGTATGGAAACTGTGAGCCACCGAGGGGGATCTTTTTCCCGTCTGTCGACTCACATTGAGTCCCGCGTCTGAAAGTCCTCCTATCTCGGCTTCTGCTCGCTCATTAAGCTCAGAATGAAAAACTGCTGTCTAGTGAAAGGAGAGGAGAAAGTAAAATCTCAGCCAATTTAATAAAAGTGTTTGTCAAATTATAATGTTCATCAACAATCTGGATGTATGAAAGTGGCCGAGGGAGATATTTTTCCCTTCTGTGGACTCACACTGAGTATGGTATCTGAAAGTCTTCGTCTAACCACTTCTGCTCTCTCTAAGCTCAGAATTATCAAATGCCGTCTCCAATGAACGGAGAAGAGAAGATGAGATTTCAGCCACTTTACTACGAATATTGGTCCAATTCTAATTTTCATGAACTATAGGGATGTATTGAAACAGTCCGTGACCGAGGGGAAACATTTTCCCGTCTGTGGACTCACAGTGAACCCCGTCTGAAAATCCTCCTGTCACGGCTTCTGCTCACAGTGAGTCCCGCATCTGAAAGTCCTGCTGTCTCGGCTTCTGCTCACAGTGATTCCCGGCGTCTGACAGTCCGCCTGTCTCGGCTTCTGCTCACAGCGAGTCCTGCGTCTGAAGGTTCTGCTGTCTCGCTTCTGCTCGCTCATTAAGCTCAGAATGAAAAACTGCTGTCTAGTGAAAGGAGAGGAGAATGTCAAATCTCATTCACGTTTATATGAATATTGGTCAAATTCTATTGTTCATGTACAGTCGGGATGTATGGAAACTGTGAGCCGCCGAGGGGGATCTTTTTCCCATCTGTCGACTCACAGTGAGTCCCGCGTATGAAAATCATCTTGTCTCGGCTTCTGCTCACAGTGAGTCCCGTGTCGGAAAGTCCTCCTGTCTCGGCTTCTGCTCGCTCACTAAGCTCAGAATGAAAAACTGCTGTCTAGTGAAAGGAGAGGAGAAGTCAAATCTCATTCACGTTTATGAATATTGGTCAAATTCTATTGTTCATGTACAGTCGGGTTGTATGGAAACTGTGAGCCACCGAGGGAGATCTTTTTCCATTCTGTGGACTCACACTGAGTATGGTATCTGAAAGTCTTCGTGTATCCGCTTCTGCTCTCTCTAATCTCAGAATTATCAAATGCTGTCTCCAATGAACGGAGAAGAGAAGATGAGATTTCAGCCACTTTACTATTAATATTGGTCCAATTCTAATTTTCATGGACTATAGGGATGTATGGAAACAGTCCGTGACCGAGGGGAAACATTATCCCGTCTGTGGACACACAGTGAACCCCGTCTGAAAGTCCTCCTGTCACGGCTTCTGCTCACAGTGAGTCCCGCATCTGAAAGTCCTCCTGTCTCGGCTTCTGCTCACAGTGATTCCCGCGTCTGACAGTCCGCCTGTCTCGGCTTCTGCTCACAGCGAGTCCCGCGTCTGAAGGTTCTGCTGTCTCGGCTTCTGCTCGCTCATTAAGCTCAGAATGAAAAACTGCTGTCTAGTGAAAGGAGAGGAGAATGTCAAATCTCATTCACGTTTATATGAATATTGGTCAAATTCTATTGTTCATGTACAGTCGGGATGTATGGAAACTGTGAGCCGCCGAGGGGGATCTTTTTCCCATCTGTCGACTCACAGTGAGTCCCGCGTATGAAAATCATCTTGTCTCGGCTTCTGCTCACAGTGAGTCCCGTGTCGGAAAGTCCTCCTGTCTCGGCTTCTGCTCGCTCACTAAGCTCAGAATGAAAAACTGCTGTCTAGTGAAAGGAGAGGAGAAAGTAAAATCTCATTCACGTTTATGAATATTGGTCAAATTCTATTGTTCATGTACAGTCGGGTTGTATGGAAACTGTGAGCCACCGAGGGAGATCTTTTTCCATTCTGTGGACTCACACTGAGTATGGTATCTGAAAGTCTTCGTGTATCCGCTTCTGCTCTCTCTAATCTCAGAATTATCAAATGCTGTCTCCAATGAACGGAGAAGAGAAGATGAGATTTCAGCCACTTTACTATTAATATTGGTCCAATTCTAATTTTCATGGACTATAGGGATGTATGGAAACAGTCCGTGACCGAGGGGAAACATTATCCCGTCTGTGGACACACAGTGAACCCCGTCTGAAAGTCCTCCTGTCACGGCTTCTGCTCACAGTGAGTCCCGCATCTGAAAGTCCTCCTGTCTCGGCTTCTGCTCACAGTGATTCCCGCGTCTGACAGTCCGCCTGTCTCGGCTTCTGCTCACAGCGAGTCCCGCGTCTGAAGGTTCTGCTGTCTCGGCTTCTGCTCGCTCATTAAGCTCAGAATGAAAAACTGCTGTCTAGTGAAAGGAGAGGAGAATGTAAAATCTCATTCACTTTTATATGAATATTGGTCAAATTCTATTCATCATGTACAGTCGGGTTGTATGGAAACTGTGAGCCACCGAGGGAGATCTTTTTCCCTTCTGTGGACTCACACTGAGTATGGTATCTGAAAGTCTTCGTGTATCCGCTTCTGCTCTCTCATTAAACTCACAATTAACGACTGCTGTCTTATGTGAAAGGAGAGACCTTCTTTAGAGGCTGCATTTCAGACCAGTGTGTGAAAAAGCCCGAAAATCCGCGTATCGCTGCTCAATATCCAATGTTTATCAACTTTCATTTCATGGATAAACAAAATAGACAGCAGTCTGAGGCCAGTGAGTCAACACCTGCGTTTTACTTCTTTCTGTCGCTGATAAAGCTCACAATTAACAAATGCTGTCTCCAGCGAAAGGAGAGGAGAAAATGACAATTCAGCCACTTTAATATGAATGTTTGTTAAATTCGAATGGTTGTGAATGATCTGGGTGTATGGAAACGGTCAGCGGCCGACCGGGATATTTTCCCTTATGAGGACTCACAGTGAGTCCCGCGTCTGAAAGTCCTCCTGTCTCGGCTTCTGCTCGCTCATTAAGCTCAGAATTATCAAATGCTGTCTCCAGTGAACGGAGAAGAGAAGATGAGATTTCAGCCACTTTACTATGAATATTGGTCCAATTCTAATTTTCATGAACTATAGGGATGTATGGAAACAGTCCGTGACCGAGGGGAAACATTTTCCCGTCTGTGGACTCACAGTGAACCCCGTCTGAAAGTCCTCCTGTCTCGGCTTCTGCTCGCTCACTAAGCTCAGAATGAAAAACTGCTGTCTAGTGAAAGGAGAGGAGAAAATAAAATCTCAGCCAATTTAATAAAAGTGTTTGTCAAATTCTAATGTTCATCAACAATCTGGATGTATGAAAGTGGCCGACCGGGATATTTTTCCCTTCTGTGGACTCACACTGAGTATGGTATCTGAAAGTCTTCGTGTATCCGCTTCTGCTCTCTCTAAGCTCAGAATTATCAAATGCTATCTCCAGTGAACGGAGAAGAGAAGATGAGATTTCAGCCACTTTACTATGAATATTGGTCCAATTCTAATTTTCATGAACTATAGGGATGTATGGAAACAGTCCGTGACCGAGGGGAAACATTATCACGTCTGTGGACTCACAGTGAACCCCGTCTGAAAGTCCTCCTGTCACGGCTTCTGCTCACAGTGAGTCCCGCATCTGAAAGTCCTGCTGTCTCGGCTTCTGCTCACAGCGAGTCCCGCGTCTGAAGGTCCTCCTGTCTCGGCTTCTGCTCGCTCATTAAGTTTAGAATGAAAAACTGCTGTCTAGTGAAAGGAGAGGAGAAAGTCAAATCTCATTCACGTTTATATGAATATTGGTCAAATTCTATTGTTCATGTACAGTCGGGGATGTATGGAAACTGTGAGCCGCCGAGGGGATCTTTTTCCCGTCTGTCGACTCACAGTGAGTCCCGCGTATGAAAATCATCTTGTCTCGGCTTCTGCTCACAGTGAGTCCCGTGTCGGAAAGTCCTCCTGTCTCGGCTTCTGCTCGCTCATTAAGCTCAGAATGAAAAACTGCTGTCTAGTGAAAGGAGAGGAGAAAGTCAAATCTCATTCACGTTTATGAATATTGGTCAAATTCTATTGTTCATGTACAGTCGGGTTGTATGGAAACTGTGAGCCACCGAGGGAGATCTTTTTCCCTTCTGTGGACTCACACTGAGTATGGTATCTGAAAGTCTTCGTGTATCCGCTTCTGCTCTCTCATTAAACTCACAATTAACGACTGCTGTCTCATGTGAAAGGAGAGACCTTCTTTAGAGGCTGCATTTCAGACCAGTGTGTGAAAAAGCCCGAAAATCCGCGTATCGCTGCTCAATATCCAATGTTTATCAACTTTCATTTCATGGATAAACAAAATAGACAGCAGTCTGAGGCCAGTGAGTCAACACCTGCGTTTTACTTCTTTCTGTCGCTGATAAAGCTCACAATTAACAAATGCTGTCTCCAGCGAAAGGAGAGGAGAAAATGACAATTCAGCCACTTTAATATGAATGTTTGTTAAATTCGAATGGTTGTGAATGATCTGGGTGTATGGAAACGGTCAGCGGCCGACCGGGATATTTTCCCTTCTGAGGACTCACAGTGAGTCCCGCGTCTGAAAGTCCTCCTGTCTCGGCTTCTGCTCGCTCACTAAGCTCAGAATGAAAATCTGCTGTCTAGTGAATGGAGAGGAGAATGTCAAATATCAACTACGTTTATATGAATATTGCTCAAATTGTAATGTTCATGTACAGTCGGGATATATAAAAACAGTCCGAGACAGAGGGGAAACATTTTCCCTTCTGTGTACTCACAGAGAGTGCCGCGTCTGAAAGCCCTCCTGTCTCGGCTTCTGCTCACATTGAGTCCCGCGTTTGAAATTCCTCCTATCTCGGCTTCTGCGCGCTCACTAAGCTCAGAATGAAAATCTGCTGTCTAGTGAAAGGAGAGGAGAAAGTCAAATCTCATTCACGTTTATATGAATATTGGTCAAATTCTATTGTTCATGTACAGTCGGGATGTATGGAAACTGTGAGCCACCGAGGGGGATCTTTTTCCCGTCTGTCGACTCACATTGAGTCCCGCGTCTGAAAGTCCTCCTATCTCGGCTTCTGCTCGCTCATTAAGCTCAGAATGAAAAACTGCTGTCTAGTGAAAGGAGAGGAGAAAGTCAAATCTCAGCCAATTTAATAAAAGTGTTTGTCAAATTATAATGTTCATCAACAATCTGGATGTATGAAAGTGGCCGAGGGAGATATTTTTCCCTTCTGTGGACTCACACTGAGTATGGTATCTGAAAGTCTTCGTCTAACCACTTCTGCTCTCTCTAAGCTCAGAATTATCAAATGCCGTCTCCAATGAACGGAGAAGAGAAGATGAGATTTCAGCCACTTTACTATGAATATTGGTCCAATTCTAATTTTCATGAACTATAGGGATGTATGGAAACAGTCCGTGACCGAGGGGAAACATTTTCCCGTCTGTGGACTCACAGTGAACCCCGTCTGAAAGTCCTCCTGTCACGGCTTCTGCTCACAGTGAGTCCCGCATCTGAAAGTCCTGCTGTCTCGGCTTCTGCTCACAGTGATTCCCGCGTCTGACAGTCCGCCTGTCTCGGCTTCTGCTCACAGCGAGTCCCGCGTCTGAAGGTTCTGCTGTCTCGGCTTCTGCTCGCTCATTAAGCTCAGAATGAAAAACTGCTGTCTAGTGAAAGGAGAGGAGAATGTAAAAATCTCATTCACTTTTATATGAATATTGGTCAAATTCTATTCATCATGTACAGTCGGGTTGTATGGAAACTGTGAGCCACCGAGGGAGATCTTTTTCCCTTCTGTGGACTCACACTGAGTATGGTATCTGAAAGTCTTCGTGTATCCGCTTCTGCTCTCTCATTAAACTCACAATTAACGACTGCTGTCTTATGTGAAAGGAGAGACCTTCTTTAGAGGCTGCATTTCAGACCAGTGTGTGAAAAAGCCCGAAAAATCCGCGTATCGCTGCCTCAATATCCAATGTTTATCAACTTTCATTTCATGGATAAACAAAATAGACAGCAGTCTGAGGCCAGTGAGTCAACACCTGCGTTTTACTTCTTTCTGTCGCTGATAAAGCTCACAATTAACAAATGCTGTCTCCAGCGAAAGGAGAGGAGAAAATGACAATTCAGCCACTTTAATATGAATGTTTGTTAAATTCGAATGGTTTGTGAATGATCTGGGTGTATGGAAACGGTCAGCGGCCGACCGGGATATTTTCCCTTATGAGGACTCACAGTGAGTCCCGCGTCTGAAAGTCCTCCTGTCTCGGCTTCTGCTCGCTCATTAAGCTCAGAATTATCAAATGCTGTCTCCAGTGAACGGAGAAGAGAAGATGAGATTTCAGCCACTTTACTATGAATATTGGTCCAATTCTAATTTTCATGAACTATAGGGATGTATGGAAACAGTCCGTGACCGAGGGGAAACATTTTCCCGTCTGTGGACTCACAGTGAACCCCGTCTGAAAGTCCTCCTGTCTCGTATTCTGCTCGCTCACTAAGCTCAGAATGAAAAACTGCTGTCTAGTGAAAGGAGAGGAGAAATAAAATCTCAGCCAATTTAATAAAAGTGTTTGTCAAATTCTAATGTTCATCAACAATCTGGATGTATGAAAGTGGCCGACCGGGATATTTTTCCCTTCTGTGGACTCACACTGAGTATGGTATCTGAAAGTCTTCGTGTATCCGCTTCTGCTCTCTCTAAGCTCAGAATTATCAAATGCTATCTCCAGTGAACGGAGAAGAGAAGATGAGATTTCAGCCACTTTACTATGAATATTGGTCCAATTCTAATTTTCATGAACTATAGGGATGTATGGAAACAGTCCGTGACCGAGGGGAAACATTATCACGTCTGTGGACTCACAGTGAACCCCGTCTGAAAGTCCTCCTGTCACGGCTTCTGCTCACAGTGAGTCCCGCATCTGAAAGTCCTGCTGTCTCGGCTTCTGCTCACAGCGAGTCCCGCGTCTGAAGGTCCTCCTGTCTCGGCTTCTGCTCGCTCATTAAGTTTAGAATGAAAAACTGCTGTCTAGTGAAACGAGAGGAGAAAGTCAAATCTCATTCACGTTTATATGAATATTGGTCAAATTCTATTGTTCATGTACAGTCGGGGATGTATGGAAACTGTGAGCCGCCGAGGGGGATCTTTTTCCCGTCTGTCGACTCACAGTGAGTCCCGCGTATGAAAATCATCTTGTCTCGGCTTCTGCTCACAGTGAGTCCCGTGGTCGGAAAGTCCTCCTGTCTCGGCTTCTGCTCGCTCACTAAGCTCAGAATGAAAAACTGCTGTCTAGTGAAAGGAGAGGAGAAAGTCAAATCTCATTCACGTTTATGAATATTGGTCAAATTCTATTGTTCATGTACAGTCGGGTTGTATGGAAACTGTGAGCCACCGAGGGAGATCTTTTTCCCTTCTGTGGACTCACACTGAGTATGGTATCTGAAAGTCCTTCGTGTATCCGCTTCTGCTCTCTCATTAAACTCACAATTAACGACTGCTGTCTCATGTGAAAGGAGAGACCTTCTTTAGAGGCTGCATTTCAGACCAGTGTGTGAAAAAGCCCGAAAATCCGCGTATCGCTGCTCAATATCCAATGTTTATCAACTTTCATTTCATGGATAAACAAAATAGACAGGCAGTCTGAGGCCAGTGAGTCAACACCTGCGTTTTACTTCTTTCTGTCGCTGATAAAGCTCACAATTAACAAAATGCTGTCTCCAGCGAAAGGAGAGGAGAAAATGACAATTCAGCCACTTTAATATGAATGTTTGTTAAATTCGAATGGTTGTGAATGATCTGGGTGTATGGAAACGGTCAGCGGCCGACCGGGATATTTTCCCTTCTGAGGACTCACAGTGAGTCCCGCGTCTGAAAGTCCTCCTGTCTCGGCTTCTGCTCGCTCACTAAGCTCAGAATGAAAATCTGCTGTCTAGTGAATGGAGAGGAGAATGTCAAATATCAACTACGTTTATATGAATATTGCTCAAATTGTAATGTTCATGTACAGTCGGGATATATAAAAAACAGTCCGAGACAGAGGGGAAACATTTTCCCTTCTGTGTACTCACAGAGAGTGCCGCGTCTGAAAGCCCTCCTGTCTCGGCTTCTGCTCACATTGAGTCCCGCGTTTGAAATTCCTCCTATCTCGGCTTCTGCGCGCTCACTAAGCTCAGAATGAAAATCTGCTGTCTAGTGAAAGGAGAGGGAAAGTCAAATCTCATTCACGTTTATATGAATATTGGTCAAATTCTATTGTTCATGTACAGTCGGGATGTATGGAAACTGTGAGCCACCGAGGGGGATCTTTTTCCCGTCCTGTCGACTCACATTGAGTCCCGCGTCTGAAAGTCCTCCTATCTCGGCTTCTGCTCGCTCATTAAGCTCAGAATGAAAAAACTGCTGTCTAGTGAAAGGAGAGGAGAAAGTAAAATCTCAGCCAATTTAATAAAAGTGTTTGTCAAATTATAATGTTCATCAACAATCTGGATGTATGAAAGTGGGCCGAGGGAGATATTTTTCCCTTCTGTGGACTCACACTGAGTATGGTATCTGAAAGTCTTCGTCTAACCACTTCTGCTCTCTCTAAGCTCAGGAATTATCAAATGCCGGTCTCCAATGAACGGAGAAGAGAAGATGAGATTTCAAGCCACTTTACTACGAATATTGGTCCAATTCTAATTTTCATGAACTATAGGGATGTATTGAAACAGTCCGTGACCGAGGGGAAACATTTTCCCGTCTGTGGACTCACAGTGAACCCCGTCTGAAAATCCTCCTGTCACGGCTTCTGCTCACAGTGAGTCCCGCATCTGAAAGTCCTGCTGTCTCGGCTTCTGCTCACAGTGATTCCCGCGTCTGACAGTCCGCCTGTCTCGGCTTCTGCTCACAGCGAGTCCTGCGTCTGAAGGTTCTGCTGTCTCGGCTTCTGCTCGCTCATTAAGCTCAGAATGAAAAACTGCTGTCTAGTGAAAGGAGAGAGAATGTCAAATCTCATTCACGTTTATATGAATATTGGTCAAATTCTATTGTTCATGTACAGTCGGGATGTATGGAAACTGTGAGCCGCCGAGGGGGATCTTTTCCCATCTGTCGACTCACAGTGAGTCCCGCGTATGAAAATCATCTTGTCTCGGCTTCTGCTCACAGTGAGTCCCGTGTCGGAAAGTCCTCCTGTCTCGGCTTCTGCTCGCTCACTAAGTCAGAATGAAAAACTGCTGTCTAGTGAAAGGAGAGGAGAAAAGTCAAATCTCATTCACGTTTATGAATATTGGTCAAATTCTATTGTTCATGTACAGTCGGGTTGTATGGGAAACTGTGAGCCACCGAGGGAGATCTTTTCCATTCTGTGGACTCACACTGGAGTATGGTATCTGAAAGTCTTCGTGTATCCGCTTCTGCTCTCTCTAATCTCAGAATTATCAAATGCTGTCTCCAATGAACGGAGAAGAGAAGATGAGATTTCAGCCACTTTACTATTAATATTGGTCCAATTCTAATTTTCATGGACTATAGGATGTATGGAAACAGTCCGTGACCGAGGGGAAACATTATCCCGTCTGTGGACACACAGTGAACCCCGTCTGAAAGTCCTCCTGTCACGGCTTCTGCTCACAGGTGAGTCCCGCATCTGAAAGTCCTCCTGTCTCGGCTTCTGCTCACAGTGATTCCCGCGTCTGGACAGTCCGCCTGTCTCGGCTTCTGCTCACAGCGAGTCCCCGCGTCTGAAGGTTCTGCTGTCTCGGCTTCTGCTCGCTCATTAAGCTCAGAATGAAAAACTGCTGTCTAGTGAAAGGAGAGGAGAATGTCAAATCTCATTCACGTTTATATGAATATTGGTCAAATTCTATTGTTCATGTACAGTCGGGATGTATGGAAACTGTGAGCCGCCGAGGGGGATCTTTTTCCCATCTGTCGACTCACAGTGAGTCCCGCGTATGAAAATCATCTTGTCTCGGCTTCTGCTCACAGTGAGTCCCGTGTCGGGAAAGTCCTCCTGTCTCGGCTTCTGCTCGCTCACTAAGCTCAGAATGAAAAACTGCTGTCTAGTGAAAGGAGAGGAGAAAGTAAAATCTCATTCACGTTTATGAATATTGGTCAAATTCTATTGTTCATGTACAGTCGGGTTGTATGGAAACTGTGAGCCACCGAGGGGAGATCTTTTTCCATTCTGTGGACTCACACTGAGTATGGTATCTGAAAGTCTTCGTGTATCCGCTTCTGCTCTCTCTAATCTCAGAATTATCAAATGCTGTCTCCAATGAACGGAGAAGAGAAGATGAGATTTCAGCCACTTTACTATTAATATTGGTCCAATTCTAATTTTCATGGACTATAGGGATGTATGGAAACAGTCCGTGACCGAGGGGGAAACATTATCCCGTCTGTGGACACACAAGTGAACCCCGTCTGAAAGTCCTCCTGTCACGGCTTCTGCTCACAGTGAGTCCCGCATCTGAAAGTCCTCCTGTCTCGGCTTCTGCTCACAGTGATTCCCGCGTCTGACAGTCCGCCTGTCTCGGCTTTCTGCTCACAGCGAGTCCGCCGTCTGAAGGTTCTGCTGTCTCGGCTTCTGCTCGCTCATTAAGCTCAGAATGAAAAACTGCTGTCTAGTGAAAGGAGAGGAGAATGTAAAATCTCATTCACTTTTATATGAATATTGGTCAAATTCTATTCATCATGTACAGTCGGGTTGTATGGAAACTGTGAGCCACCGAGGGAGATCTTTTTCCCTTCTGTGGACTCACACTGAGTATGGTATCTGAAAGTCTTCGTGTATCCGCTTCTGCTCTCTCATTAAACTCACAATTAACGACTGCTGTCTTATGTGAAAGGAGAGACCTTCTTTAGAGGCTGCATTTCAGACCAGTGTGTGAAAAAGCCCGAAAATCCGCGTATCGCTGCTCAATATCCAATGTTTATCAACTTTCATTTCATGGATAAACAAAATAGACAGCAGTCTGAGGCCAGTGAGTCAACACCTGCGTTTTTACTTCTTTCTGTCGCTGATAAAGCTCACAATTAACAAATGCTGTCTCCAGCGAAAGGAGAGGAGAAAATGACAATTCAGCCACTTTAATATGAATGTTTGTTAAATTCGAATGGTTGTGAATGATCTGGTGTATGGAAATGCGGCGGCCGACCGGGATATTTTCCCTTATGAGGACTCACAGTGAGTCCCGCGTCTGAAAGTCCTCCTGTCTCGGCTTCTGCTCGCTCATTAAGCTCAGAATTATCAAATGCTGTCTCCAGTGAACGGAGAAGAGAAGATGAGATTTCAGCCACTTTACTATGAATATTGGTCCAATTCTAATTTTCATGAACTATAGGGATGTATGGAAACAGTCCGTGACCGAGGGAAACATTTTCCCGTCTGTGGACTCACAGTGAACCCCGTCTGAAAGTCCTCCTGTCTCGGCTTCTGCTCGCTCACTAAGCTCAGAATGAAAAACTGCTGTCTAGTGAAAGGAGAGGAGAAAATAAAATCTCAGCCAATTTAATAAAAGTGTTTGTCAAATTCTAATGTTCATCAACAATCTGGATGTATGAAAGTGGCCGACCGGGATATTTTTCCCTTCTGTGGACTCACACTGAGTATGGTATCTGAAAGTCTTCGTGTATCCGCTTCTGCTCTCTCTAAGCTCAGAATTATCAAATGCTATCTCCAGTGAACGGAGAAGAGAAGATGAGATTTCAGCCACTTTACTATGAATATTGGTCCAATTCTAATTTTCATGAACTATAGGGATGTATGGAAACAGTCCGTGACCGAGGGGAAAACATTATCCCGTCTGTGGACTCACAGTGAACCCCGTCTGAAAGTCCTCCTGTCACGGCTTCTGCTCACAGTGAGTCCCGCTGAAAGTCCTGCTGTCTCGGCTTCTGCTCACAGCGAGTCCCGCGTCTGAAGGTCTCCTGTCTCGGCTTCTGCTCGCTCATTAAGTTTAGAATGAAAAACTGCTGTCTAGTGAAAGGAGAGGAGAAAGTCAAATCTCATTCACGTTTATATGAATATTGGTCAAATTCTATTGTTCATGTACAGTCGGGATGTATGGAAACTGTGAGCCGCCGAGGGGGATCTTTTTCCCGTCTGTCGACTCACAGTGAGTCCCGCGTATGAAAATCATCTTGTCTCGGCTTCTGCTCACAGTGAGTCCCGTGTCGGAAAGTCCTCCTGTCTCGGCTTCTGCTCGCTCATTAAGCTCAGAATGAAAAACTGCTGTCTAGTGAAAGGAGAGGAGAAAGTCAAATCTCATTCACGTTTATGAATATTGGTCAAATTCTATTGTTCATGTACAGTCGGGTTGTATGGAAACTGTGAGCCACCGAGGGAGATCTTTCCCTTCTGTGGACTCACACTGAGTATGGTATCTGAAAGTCTTCGTGTATCCGCTTCTGCTCTCTCATTAAACTCACAATTAACGACTGCTGTCTCATGTGAAAGGAGAGACCTTCTTTAGAGGCTGCATTTCAGACCAGTGTGTGAAAAAGCCCGAAAATCCGCGTATCGCTGCTCAATATCCAATGTTTATCAACTTTCATTTCATGGATAAACAAAATAGACAGCAGTCTGAGGCCAGTGAGTCAACACCTGCGTTTTACTTCTTTCTGTCGCTGATAAAGCTCACAATTAACAAATGCTGTCTCCAGCGAAAGGAGAGGAGAAAATGACAATTCAGCCACTTTAATATGAATGTTTGTTAAATTCGAATGGTTGTGAATGATCTGGGTGTATGGAAACGGTCAGCGGCCGACCGGGATATTTTCCCTTCTGAGGACTCACAGTGAGTCCCGCGTCTGAAAGTCCTCCTGTCTCGGCTTCTGCTCGCTCACTAAGCTCAGAATGAAAATCTGCTGTCTAGTGAATGGAGAGGAGAATGTCAAATATCAACTACGTTTATATGAATATTGCTCAAATTGTAATGTTCATGTACAGTCGGGATATATAAAAACAGTCCGAGACAGAGGGGAAACATTTTCCCTTCTGTGTACTCACAGAGAGTGCCGCGTCTGAAAGCCCTCCTGTCTCGGCTTCTGCTCACATTGAGTCCCGCGTTTGAAATTCCTCCTATCTCGGCTTCTGCGCGCTCACTAAGCTCAGAATGAAAATCTGCTGTCTAGTGAAAGGAGAGGAGAAAGTCAAATCTCATTCACGTTTATATGAATATTGGTCAAATTCTATTGTTCATGTACAGTCGGGATGTATGGAAACTGTGAGCCACCGAGGGGGATCTTTTTCCCGTCTGTCGACTCACATTGAGTCCCGCGTCTGAAAGTCCTCCTATCTCGGCTTCTGCTCGCTCATTAAGCTCAGAATGAAAAACTGCTGTCTAGTGAAAGGAGAGAGAAAGTCAAATCTCAGCCAATTTAATAAAAGTGTTTGTCAAATTATAATGTTCATCAACAATCTGGATGTATGAAAGTGGCCGAGGGAGATATTTTTCCCTTCTGTGGACTCACACTGAGTATGGTATCTGAAAGTCTTCGTCTAACCACTTCTGCTCTCTCTAAGCTCAGAATTATCAAATGCCGTCTCCAATGAACGGAGAAGAGAAGATGAGATTTCAGCCACTTTACTACGAATATTGGTCCAATTCTAATTTTCATGAACTATAGGGATGTATTGAAACAGTCCGTGACCGAGGGGAAACATTTTCCCGTCTGTGGACTCACAGTGAACCCCGTCTGAAAATCCTCCTGTCACGGCTTCTGCTCACAGTGAGTCCCGCATCTGAAAGTCCTGCTGTCTCGGCTTCTGCTCACAGTGATTCCCGCGTCTGACAGTCCGCCTGTCTCGGCTTCTGCTCACAGCGAGTCCTGCGTCTGAAGGTTCTGCTGTCTCGGCTTCTGCTCGCTCATTAAGCTCAGAATGAAAAACTGCTGTCTAGTGAAAGGAGAGGAGAATGTCAAATCTCATTCACGTTTATATGAATATTGGTCAAATTCTATTGTTCATGTACAGTCGGGATGTATGGAAACTGTGAGCCGCCGAGGGGATCTTTTTCCCATCTGTCGACTCACAGTGAGTCCCGCGTATGAAAATCATCTTGTCTCGGCTTCTGCTCACAGTGAGTCCCGTGTCGGAAAGTCCTCCTGTCTCGGCTTCTGCTCGCTCACTAAGCTCAGAATGAAAAACTGCTGTCTAGTGAAAGGAGAGGAGAAAGTAAAATCTCATTCACGTTTATGAATATTGGTCAAATTCTATTGTTCATGTACAGTCGGGTTGTATGGAAACTGTGAGCCACCGAGGGAGATCTTTTTCCATTCTGTGGACTCACACTGAGTATGGTATCTGAAAGTCTTCGTGTATCCGCTTCTGCTCTCTCTAATCTCAGAATTATCAAATGCTGTCTCCAATGAACGGAGAAGAGAAGATGAGATTTCAGCCACTTTACTATTAATATTGGTCCAATTCTAATTTTCATGGACTATAGGGATGTATGGAAACAGTCCGTGACCGAGGGGAAACATTATCCCGTCTGTGGACACACAGTGAACCCCGTCTGAAAGTCCTCCTGTCACGGCTTCTGCTCACAGTGAGTCCCGCATCTGAAAGTCCTCCTGTCTCGGCTTCTGCTCACAGTGATTCCCGCGTCTGACAGTCCGCCTGTCTCGGCTTCTGCTCACAGCGAGTCCCGCGTCTGAAGGTTCTGCTGTCTCGGCTTCTGCTCGCTCATTAAGCTCAGAATGAAAAACTGCTGTCTAGTGAAAGGAGAGGAGAATGTAAAATCTCATTCACTTTTATATGAATATTGGTCAAATTCTATTCATCATGTACAGTCGGGTTGTATGGAAACTGTGAGCCACCGAGGGAGATCTTTTTCCCTTCTGTGGACTCACACTGAGTATGGTATCTGAAAGTCTTCGTGTATCCGCTTTCTGCTCTCTCATTAAACTCACAATTAACGACTGCTGTCTTATGTGAAAGGAGAGACCTTCTTTAGAGGCTGCATTTCAGACCAGTGTGTGAAAAAGCCC
>NW_026117091.1:0-10432 GCF_001640805.2 Lates calcarifer
GAAAAAGCCCGAAAATCCGCGTATCGCTGCTCAATATCCAATGTTTATCAACTTTCATTTCATGGATAAAAAATAGACAGCAGTCTGAGGCCAGTGAGTCAACACCTGCGTTTTACTTCTTTCTGTCGCTGATAAAGCTCACAATTAACAAATGCTGTCTCCAGCGAAAGGAGAGGAGAAAATGACAATTCAGCCACTTTAATATGAATGTTGTTAAATTCGAATGGGGTGAATGATCTGGGTGTATGGAAACGGTCAGCGGCCGACCGGGATATTTTCCCTTATGAGGACTCACAGTGAGTCCCGCGTCTGAAAGTCCTCCTGTCTCGGCTTCTGCTCGCTCATTAAGCTCAGAATTATCAAATGCTGTCTCCAGTGAACGGAGAAGAGAAGATGAGATTTCAGCCACTTTACTATGAATATTGGTCCAATTCTAATTTTCATGAACTATAGGGATGTATGGAAACAGTCCGTGACCGAGGGGAAACATTTTCCCGTCTGTGGACTCACAGTGAACCCCGTCTGAAAGTCCTCCTGTCTCGGCTTCTGCTCGCTCACTAAGCTCAGAATGAAAAACTGCTGTCTAGTGAAAGGAGAGGAGAAAATAAAATCTCAGCCAATTTAATAAAAGTGTTTGTCAAATTCTAATGTTCATCAACAATCTGGATGTATGAAAGTGGCCGACCGGGATATTTTTCCCTTCTGTGGACTCACACTGAGTATGGTATCTGAAAGTCTTCGTGTATCCGCTTCTGCTCTCTCTAAGCTCAGAATTATCAAATGCTATCTCCAGTGAACGGAGAAGAGAAGATGAGATTTCAGCCACTTTACTATGAATATTGGTCCAATTCTAATTTTCATGAACTATAGGGATGTATGGAAACAGTCCGTGACCGAGGGGAAACATTATCACGTCTGTGGACTCACAGTGAACCCCGTCTGAAAGTCCTCCTGTCACGGCTTCTGCTCACAGTGAGTCCCGCATCTGAAAGTCCTGCTGTCTCGGCTTCTGCTCACAGCGAGTCCCGCGTCTGAAGGTCCTCCTGTCTCGGCTTCTGCTCGCTCATTAAGTTTAGAATGAAAAACTGCTGTCTAGTGAAACGAGAGGAGAAAGTCAAATCTCATTCACGTTTATATGAATATTGGTCAAATTCTATTGTTCATGTACAGTCGGGGATGTATGGAAACTGTGAGCCGCCGAGGGGATCTTTTTCCCGTCTGTCGACTCACAGTGAGTCCCGCGTATGAAAATCATCTTGTCTCGGCTTCTGCTCACAGTGAGTCCCGTGTCGGAAAGTCCTCCTGTCTCGGCTTCTGCTCGCTCACTAAGCTCAGAATGAAAAACTGCTGTCTAGTGAAAGGAGAGGAGAAAGTCAAATCTCATTCACGTTTATGAATATTGGTCAAATTCTATTGTTCATGTACAGTCGGGTTGTATGGAAACTGTGAGCCACCGAGGGAGATCTTTTTCCCTTCTGTGGACTCACACTGAGTATGGTATCTGAAAGTCTTCGTGTATCCGCTTCTGCTCTCTCATTAAACTCACAATTAACGACTGCTGTCTCATGTGAAAGGAGAGACCTTCTTTAGAGGCTGCATTTCAGACCAGTGTGTGAAAAAGCCCGAAAATCCGCGTATCGCTGCTCAATATCCAATGTTTATCAACTTTCATTTCATGGATAAACAAAATAGACAGCAGTCTGAGGCCAGTGAGTCAACACCTGCGTTTTACTTCTTTCTGTCGCTGATAAAGCTCACAATTAACAAATGCTGTCTCCAGCGAAAGGAGAGGAGAAAATGACAATTCAGCCACTTTAATATGAATGTTTGTTAAATTCGAATGGTTGTGAATGATCTGGGTGTATGGAAACGGTCAGCGGCCGACCGGGATATTTCCCTTCTGAGGACTCACAGTGAGTCCCGCGTCTGAAAGTCCTCCTGTCTCGGCTTCTGCTCGCTCACTAAGCTCAGAATGAAAATCTGCTGTCTAGTGAATGGAGAGGAGAATGTCAAATATCAACTACGTTTATATGAATATTGCTCAAATTGTAATGTTCATGTACAGTCGGGATATATAAAAAAGTCCGAGACAGAGGGGAAACATTTTCCCTTCTGTGTACTCACAGAGAGTGCCGCGTCTGAAAGCCCTCCTGTCTCGGCTTCTGCTCACATTGAGTCCCGCGTTTGAAATTCCTCCTATCTCGGCTTCTGCGCGCTCACTAAGCTCAGAATGAAAATCTGCTGTCTAGTGAAAGGAGAGGAGAAAGTCAAATCTCATTCACGTTTATATGAATATTGGTCAAATCTATTGTTCATGTACAGTCGGGATGTATGGAAACTGTGAGCCACCGAGGGGGATCTTTTTCCCGTCTGTCGACTCACATTGAGTCCGCGTCTGAAAGTCCTCCTATCTCGGCTTCTGCTCGCTCATTAAGCTCAGAATGAAAAACTGCTGTCTAGTGAAAGGAGAGGAGAAAAGTAAAAATCTCAGCCAATTTAATAAAAGTGTTTGTCAAATTATAATGTTCATCAACAATCTGGATGTATGAAAGTGGCCGAGGGAGATATTTTTCCCTTCTGTGGACTCACACTGAGTATGGTATCTGAAAGTCTTCGTCTAACCACTTCTGCTCTCTCTAAGCTCAGAATTATCAAATGCCGTCTCCAATGAACGGAGAAGAGAAGATGAGATTTCAGCCACTTTACTACGAATATTGGTCCAATTCTAATTTTCATGAACTATAGGGATGTATTGAAACAGTCCGTGACCGAGGGGAAACATTTTCCCGTCTGTGGACTCACAGTGAACCCCGTCTGAAAATCCTCCTGTCACGGCTTCTGCTCACAGTGAGTCCCGCATCTGAAAGTCCTGCTGTCTCGGCTTCTGCTCACAGTGATTCCCGCGTCTGACAGTCCGCCTGTCTCGGCTTCTGCTCACAGCGAGTCCTGCGTCTGAAGGTTCTGCTGTCTCGGCTTCTGCTCGCTCATTAAGCTCAGAATGAAAAACTGCTGTCTAGTGAAAGGAGAGGAGAATGTCAAATCTCATTCACGTTTATATGAATATTGGTCAAATTCTATTGTTCATGTACAGTCGGGATGTATGGAAACTGTGAGCCGCCGAGGGGGATCTTTTTCCCATCTGTCGACTCACAGTGAGTCCGTATGAAAATCATCTTGTCTCGGCTTCTGCTCACAGTGAGTCCCGTGTCGGAAAGTCCTCCTGTCTCGGCTTCTGCTCGCTCATTAAGCTCAGAATGAAAAACTGCTGTCTAGTGAAAGGAGAGGAGAAAGTCAAATCTCATTCACGTTTATGAATATTGGTCAAATTCTATTGTTCATGTACAGTCGGGTTGTATGGAAACTGTGAGCCACCGAGGGAGATCTTTTTCCATTCTGTGGACTCACACTGAGTATGGTATCTGAAAGTCTTCGTGTATCCGCTTCTGCTCTCTCTAATCTCAGAATTATCAAATGCTGTCTCCAATGAACGGAGAAGAGAAGATGAGATTTCAGCCACTTTACTATTAATATTGGTCCAATTCTAATTTTCATGGACTATAGGGATGTATGGAAACAGTCCGTGACCGAGGGAAACATTTCCCGTCTGTGGACACACAGTGAACCCGTCTGAAAGTCCTCCTGTCACGGCTTCTGCTCACAGTGAGTCCCGCATCTGAAAGTCCTCCTGTCTCGGCTTCTGCTCACAGTGATTCCCGCGTCTGACAGTCCGCCTGTCTCGGCTTCTGCTCACAGCGAGTCCCGCGTCTGAAGGTTCTGCTGTCTCGGCTTCTGCTCGCTCATTAAGCTCAGAATGAAAAACTGCTGTCTAGTGAAAGGAGAGGAGAATGTCAAATCTCATTCACGTTTATATGAATATTGGTCAAATTCTATGTTCATGTACAGTCGGGATGTATGGAAACTGTGAGCCGCCGAGGGGGATCTTTTTCCCATCTGTCGACTCACAGTGAGTCCCGCGTATGAAAATCATCTTGTCTCGGCTTCTGCTCACAGTGAGTCCCGTGTCGGAAAGTCCTCCTGTCTCGGCTTCTGCTCGCTCACTACTCAGAATGAAAAACTGCTGTCTAGTGAAAGGAGAGGAGAAAGTAAAATCTCATTCACGTTTATGAATATTGGTCAAATTCTATTGTTCATGTACTCGGGTTGTATGGAAACTGTGAGCCACCGAGGGAGATCTTTTTCCATTCTGTGGACTCACACTGAGTATGGTATCTGAAAGTCTTCGTGTATCCGCTTCTGCTCTCTCTAATCTCAGAATTATCAAATGCTGTCTCCAATGAACGGAGAAGAGAAGATGAGATTTCAGCCACTTTACTATTAATATTGGTCCAATTCTAATTTTCATGGACTATAGGGATGTATGGAAACAGTCCGTGACCGAGGGGAAACATTATCCCGTCTGTGGACACACAGTGAACCCCGTCTGAAAGTCCTCCTGTCACGGCTTCTGCTCACAGTGAGTCCCGCATCTGAAGTCCTCCTGTCTCGGCTTCTGCTCACAGTGATTCCCGCGTCTGACAGTCCGCCTGTCTCGGCTTCTGCTCACAGCGAGTCCCGCGTCTGAAGCTGCTGTCTCGGCTTCTGCTCGCTCATTAAGCTCAGAATGAAAAACTGCTGTCTAGTGAAAGGAGAGAGAATGTAAAATCTCATTCACTTTTATATGAATATTGGTCAAATTCTATTCATCATGTACAGTCGGGTTGTATGGAAACTGTGAGCCACCGAGGGAGATCTTTTTCCCTTCTGTGGACTCACACTGAGTATGGTATCTGAAAGTCTTCGTGTATCCGCTTCTGCTCTCTCATTAAACTCACAATTAACGACTGCTGTCTTATGTGAAAGGAGAGACCTTCTTTAGAGGCTGCATTTCAGACCAGTGTGTGAAAAAGCCCGAAAATCCGCGTATCGCTGCTCAATATCCAATGTTTATCAACTTTCATTTCATGGATAAACAAAATAGACAGCAGTCTGAGGCCAGTGAGTCACACCTGCGTTTTACTTCTTTCTGTCGCTGATAAAGCTCACAATTAACAAATGCTGTCTCCAGCGAAAGGAGAGGAGAAAATGACAATTCAGCCACTTTAATATGAATGTTTGTTAAATTCGAATGGTTGTGAATGATCTGGGTGTATGGAAACGGTCAGCGGCCGACCGGGATATTTTCCCTTATGAGGACTCACAGTGAGTCCCGCGTCTGAAAGTCCTCCTGTCTCGGCTTCTGCTCGCTCATTAAGCTCAGAATTATCAAATGCTGTCTCCAGTGAACGGAGAAGAGAAGATGAGATTTCAGCCACTTTACTATGAATATTGGTCCAATTCTAATTTTCATGAACTATAGGGATGTATGGAAACAGTCCGTGACCGAGGGGAAACATTTTCCCGTCTGTGGACTCACAGTGAACCCCGTCTGAAAGTCCTCCTGTCTCGGCTTCTGCTCGCTCACTAAGCTCAGAATGAAAAACTGCTGTCTAGTGAAAGGAGAGGAGAAAATAAAATCTCAGCCAATTTAATAAAAGTGTTTGTCAAATTCTAATGTTCATCAACAATCTGGATGTATGAAAGTGGCCGACCGGGATATTTTTCCCTTCTGTGGACTCACTGAGTATGGTATCTGAAAGTCTTCGTGTATCCGCTTCTGCTCTCTCTAAGCTCAGAATTATCAAATGCTATCTCCAGTGAACGGAGAAGAGAAGATGAGATTTCAGCCACTTTACTATGAATATTGGTCCAATTCTAATTTTCATGAACTATAGGGATGTATGGAAACAGTCCGTGACCGAGGGGAAACATTATCCCGTCTGTGGACTCACAGTGAACCCCGTCTGAAAGTCCTCCTGTCACGGCTTCTGCTCACAGTGAGTCCCGCATCTGAAAGTCCTGCTGTCTCGGCTTCTGCTCACAGCGAGTCCCGCGTCTGAAGGTCCTCCTGTCTCGGCTTCTGCTCGCTCATTAAGTTTAGAATGAAAAACTGCTGTCTAGTGAAAGGAGAGGAGAAAGTCAAATCTCATTCACGTTTATATGAATATTGGTCAAATTCTATTGTTCATGTACAGTCGGGGATGTATGGAAACTGTGAGCCGCCGAGGGGGATCTTTTTCCCGTCTGTCGACTCACAGTGAGTCCCGCGTATGAAAATCATCTTGTCTCGGCTTCTGCTCACAGTGAGTCCCGTGTCGGAAAGTCCTCCTGTCTCGGCTTCTGCTCGCTCATTAAGCTCAGAATGAAAAACTGCTGTCTAGTGAAAGGAGAGGAGAAAGTCAAATCTCATTCACGTTTATGAATATTGGTCAAATTCTATTGTTCATGTACAGTCGGGTTGTATGGAAACTGTGAGCCACCGAGGGAGATCTTTTTCCCTTCTGTGGACTCACACTGAGTATGGTATCTGAAAGTCTTCGTGTATCCGCTTCTGCTCTCTCATTAAACTCACAATTAACGACTGCTGTCTCATGTGAAAGGAGAGACCTTCTTTAGAGGCTGCATTTCAGACCAGTGTGTGAAAAAGCCCGAAAATCCGCGTATCGCTGCTCAATATCCAATGTTTATCAACTTTCATTTCATGGATAAACAAAATAGACAGCAGTCTGAGGCCAGTGAGTCAACACCTGCGTTTTACTTCTTTCTGTCGCTGATAAAGCTCACAATTAACAAATGCTGTCTCCAGCGAAAGGAGAGGAGAAAATGACAATTCAGCCCACTTTAATATGAATGTTTGTTAAATTCGAATGGTTGTGAATGATCTGGGTGTATGGAAACGGTCAGCGGCCGACCGGGATATTTTCCCTTCTGAGGACTCACAGTGAGTCCCGCGTCTGAAAGTCCTCCTGTCTCGGCTTCTGCTCGCTCACTAAGCTCAGAATGAAAATCTGCTGTCTAGTGAATGGAGAGGAGAATGTCAAATATCAACTACGTTTATATGAATATTGCTCAAATTGTAATGTTCATGTACAGTCGGGATATATAAAAACAGTCCGAGACAGAGGGGAAACATTTTCCCTTCTGTGTACTCACAGAGAGTGCCGCGTCTGAAAGCCCTCCTGTCTCGGCTTCTGCTCACATGAGTCCCGCGTTTGAAATTCCTCCTATCTCGGCTTCTGCGCGCTCACTAAGCTCAGAATGAAAATCTGCTGTCTAGTGAAAGGAGAGGAAAAGTCAAATCTCATTCACGTTTATATGAATATTGGTCAAATTCTATTGTTCATGTACAGTCGGGATGTATGGAAACTGTGAGCCACCGAGGGGGATCTTTTTCCCGTCTGTCGACTCACATTGAGTCCCGCGTCTGAAAGTCCTCCTATCTCGGCTTCTGCTCGCTCATTAAGCTCAGAATGAAAAACTGCTGTCTAGTGAAAGGAGAGGAGAAAGTCAAATCTCAGCCAATTTAATAAAAGTGTTTGTCAAATTATAATGTTCATCAACAATCTGGATGTATGAAAGTGGCCGAGGGAGATATTTTTCCCTTCTGTGGACTCACACTGAGTATGGTATCTGAAAGTCTTCGTCTAACCACTTCTGCTCTCTCTAAGCTCAGAATTATCAAATGCCGTCTCCAATGAACGGAGAAGAGAAGATGAGATTTCAGCCACTTTACTACGAATATTGGTCCAATTCTAATTTTCATGAACTATAGGGATGTATTGAAACAGTCCGTGACCGAGGGGAAACATTTTCCCGTCTGTGGACTCACAGTGAACCCCGTCTGAAAATCCTCCTGTCACGGCTTCTGCTCACAGTGAGTCCCGCATCTGAAAGTCCTGCTGTCTCGGCTTCTGCTCACAGTGATTCCCGCGTCTGACAGTCCGCCTGTCTCGGCTTCTGCTCACAGCGAGTCCTGCGTCTGAAGGTTCTGCTGTCTCGGCTTCTGCTCGCTCATTAAGCTCAGAATGAAAAACTGCTGTCTAGTGAAAGGAGAGAGAATGTCAAATCTCATTCACGTTTATATGAATATTGGTCAAATTCTATTGTTCATGTACAGTCGGGATGTATGGAAACTGTGAGCCGCCGAGGGGATCTTTTTCCCATCTGTCGACTCACAGTGAGTCCCGCGTATGAAAATCATCTTGTCTCGGCTTCTGCTCACAGTGAGTCCCGTGTCGGAAAGTCCTCCTGTCTCGGCTTCTGCTCGCTCACTAAGCTCAGAATGAAAAACTGCTGTCTAGTGAAAGGAGAGGAGAAAGTAAAATCTCATTCACGTTTATGAATATTGGTCAAATTCTATTGTTCATGTACAGTCGGGTTGTATGGAAACTGTGAGCCACCGAGGGAGATCTTTTTCCATTCTGTGGACTCACACTGAGTATGGTATCTGAAAGTCTTCGTGTATCCGCTTCTGCTCTCTCTAATCTCAGAATTATCAAATGCTGTCTCCAATGAACGGAGAAGAGAAGATGAGATTTCAGCCACTTTACTATTAATATTGGTCCAATTCTAATTTTCATGGACTATAGGGATGTATGGAAACAGTCCGTGACCGAGGGGAAACATTATCCCGTCTGTGGACACACAGTGAACCCCGTCTGAAAGTCCTCCTGTCACGGCTTCTGCTCACAGTGAGTCCCGCATCTGAAAGTCCTCTGTCTCGGCTTCTGCTCACAGTGATTCCCGCGTCTGACAGTCCGCCTGTCTCGGCTTCTGCTCACAGCGAGTCCCGCGTCTGAAGGTTCTGCTGTCTCGGCTTCTGCTCGCTCATTAAGCTCAGAATGAAAAACTGCTGTCTAGTGAAAGGAGAGGAGAATGTAAAATCTCATTCACTTTTATATGAATATTGGTCAAATTCTATTCATCATGTACAGTCGGGTTGTATGGAAACTGTGAGCCACCGAGGGAGATCTTTTTCCCTTCTGTGGACTCACACTGAGTATGGTATCTGAAAGTCTTCGTGTATCCGCTTCTGCTCTCTCATTAAACTCACAATTAACGACTGCTGTCTTATGTGAAAGGAGAGACCTTCTTTAGAGGCTGCATTTCAGACCAGTGTGTGAAAAAGCCCGAAAATCCGCGTATCGCTGCTCAATATCCAATGTTTATCAACTTTCATTTCATGGATAAACAAAATAGACAGCAGTCTGAGGCCAGTGAGTCAACACCTGCGTTTTACTTCTTTCTGTCGCTGATAAAGCTCACAATTAACAAATGCTGTCTCCAGCGAAAGGAGAGGAGAAAATGACAATTCAGCCACTTTAATATGAATGTTTGTTAAATTCGAATGGTTGTGAATGATCTGGGTGTATGGAAACGGTCAGGCCCGACCGGGATATTTTCCCTTATGAGGACTCACAGTGAGTCCCGCGTCTGAAAGTCCTCCTGTCTCGGCTTCTGCTCGCTCATTAAGCTCAGAATTATCAAATGCTGTCTCCAGTGAACGGAGAAGAGAAGATGAGATTTCAGCCACTTTACTATGAATATTGGTCCAATTCTAATTTTCATGAACTATAGGGATGTATGGAAACAGTCCGTGACCGAGGGGAAACATTTTCCCGTCTGTGGACTCACAGTGAACCCCGTCTGAAAGTCCTCCTGTCTCGGCTTCTGCTCGCTCACTAAGCTCAGAATGAAAAACTGCTGTCTAGTGAAAGGAGAGGAGAAAATAAAATCTCAGCCAATTTAATAAAAGTGTTTGTCAAATTCTAATGTTCATCAACAATCTGGATGTATGAAAGTGGCCGACCGGGATATTTTTCCCTTCTGTGGACTCACACTGAGTATGGTATCTGAAAGTCTTCGTGTATCCGCTTCTGCTCTCTCTAAGCTCAGAATTATCAAATGCTATCTCCAGTGAACGGAGAAGAGAAGATGAGATTTCAGCCACTTTACTATGAATATTGGTCCAATTCTAATTTTCATGAACTATAGGGATGTATGGAAACAGTCCGTGACCGAGGGGAAACATTATCCCGTCTGTGGACTCACAGTGAACCCCGTCTGAAAGTCCTCCTGTCACGGCTTCTGCTCACAGTGAGTCCCGCATCTGAAAGTCCTGCTGTCTCGGCTTCTGCTCACAGCGAGTCCCGCGTCTGAAGGTCCTCCTGTCTCGGCTTCTGCTCGCTCATTAAGTTTAGAATGAAAAACTGCTGTCTAGTGAAAGAGAGGAGAAAGTCAAATCTCATTCACGTTTATATGAATATTGGTCAAATTCTATTGTTCATGTACAGTCGGGGATGTATGGAAACTGTGAGCCGCCGAGGGGATCTTTTTCCCGTCTGTCGACTCACAGTGAGTCCCGCGTATGAAAATCATCTTGTCTCGGCTTCTGCTCACAGTGAGTCCCGTGTCGGAAAGTCCTCCTGTCTCGGCTTCTGCTCGCTCATAAGCTCAGAATGAAAAACTGCTGTCTAGTGAAAGGAGAGGAGAAAGTCAAATCTCATTCACGTTTATGAATATTGGTCAAATTCTATGTTCATGTACAGTCGGGTTG
>NW_026117092.1:0-13232 GCF_001640805.2 Lates calcarifer
TTACTATGAATATTGGTCCAATTCTAATTTTCATGAACTATAGGGATGTATGGAAACAGTCCGTGACCGAGGGGAAACATTATCACGTCTGTGGACTCACAGTGAACCCCGTCTGAAAGTCCTCCTGTCACGGCTTCTGCTCACAGTGAGTCCCGCATCTGAAAGTCCTGCTGTCTCGGCTTCTGCTCACAGCGAGTCCCGCGTCTGAAGGTCCTCCTGTCTCGGCTTCTGCTCGCCATTAAGTTTAGAATGAAAAACTGCTGTCTAGTGAAACGAGAGGAGAAAGTCAAATCTCATTCACGTTTATATGAATATTGGTCAAATTCTATTGTTCATGTACAGTCGGGGATGTATGGAAACTGTGAGCCGCCGAGGGGATCTTTTTCCCGTCTGTCGACTCACAGTGAGTCCCGCGTATGAAAATCATCTTGTCTCGGCTTCTGCTCACAGTGAGTCCCGTGTCGGAAAGTCCTCCTGTCTCGGCTTCTGCTCGCTCACTAAGCTCAGAATGAAAAACTGCTGTCTAGTGAAAGGAGAGGGAAAGTCAAATCTCATTCACGTTTATGAATATTGGTCAAATTCTATTGTTCATGTACAGTCGGGTTGTATGGAAACTGTGAGCCACCGAGGGAGATCTTTTTCCCTTCTGTGGACTCACACTGAGTATGGTATCTGAAAGTCTTCGTGTATCCGCTTCTGCTCTCTCATTAAACTCACAATTAACGACTGCTGTCTCATGTGAAAGGAGAGACCTTCTTTAGAGGCTGCATTTCAGACCAGTGTGTGAAAAAGCCCGAAAATCCGCGTATCGCTGCTCAATATCCAATGTTTATCAACTTTCATTTCATGGATAAACAAAATAGACAGCAGTCTGAGGCCAGTGAGTCAACACCTGCGTTTTACTTCTTTCTGTCGCTGATAAAGCTCACAATTAACAAATGCTGTCTCCAGCGAAAGGAGAGGAGAAAATGACAATTCAGCCACTTTAATATGAATGTTTGTTAAATTCGAATGGTTGTGAATGATCTGGGTGTATGGAAACGGTCAGCGGCCGGACCGACCGGGATATTTTCCCTTCTGAGGACTCACAGTGAGTCCCGCGTCTGAAAGTCCTCCTGTCTCGGCTTCTGCTCGCTCACTAAGCTCAGAATGAAAATCTGCTGTCTAGTGAATGGAGAGGAGAATGTCAAATATCAACTACGTTTATATGAATATTGCTCAAATTGTAATGTTCATGTACAGTCGGGATATATAAAAACAGTCCGAGACAGAGGGGAAACATTTTCCCTTCTGTGTACTCACAGAGAGTGCCGCGTCTGAAAGCCCTCCTGTCTCGGGCTTCTGCTCACATTGAGTCCCGCGTTTGAAATTCCTCCTATCTCGGCTTCTGCGCGCTCACTAAGCTCAGAATGAAAATCTGCTGTCTAGTGAAAGGAGAGGAGAAAGTCAAATCTCATTCACGTTTATATGAATATTGGTCAAATTCTATTGTTCATGTACAGTCGGGATGTATGGAAACTGTGAGCCACCGAGGGGGATCTTTTTCCCGTCTGTCGACTCACATTGAGTCCCGCGTCTGAAAGTCCTCCTATCTCGGCTTCTGCTCGCTCATTAAGCTCAGAATGAAAAACTGCTGTCTAGTGAAAGGAGAGGAGAAAGTAAAATCTCAGCCAATTTAATAAAAGTGTTTGTCAAATTATAATGTTCATCAACAATCTGGATGTATGAAGTGGCCGAGGGAGATATTTTTCCCTTCTGTGGACTCACACTGAGTATGGTATCTGAAAGTCTTCGTCTAACCACTTCTGCTCTCTCTAAGCTCAGAATTATCAAATGCCGTCTCCAATGAACGGAGAAGAGAAGATGAGATTTCAGCCACTTTACTACGAATATTGGTCCAATTCTAATTTTCATGAACTATAGGGATGTATTGAAACAGTCCGTGACCGAGGGGAAACATTTTCCCGTCTGTGGACTCACAGTGAACCCCGTCTGAAAATCCTCCTGTCACGGCTTCTGCTCACAGTGAGTCCCGCATCTGAAAGTCCTGCTGTCTCGGCTTCTGCTCACAGTGATTCCCGCGTCTGACAGTCCGCCTGTCTCGGCTTCTGCTCACAGCGAGTCCTGCGTCTGAAGGTTCTGCTGTCTCGGCTTCTGCTCGCTCATTAAGCTCAGAATGAAAAACTGCTGTCTAGTGAAAGGAGAGGAGAATGTCAAATCTCATTCACGTTTATATGAATATTGGTCAAATTCTATTGTTCATGTACAGTCGGGATGTATGGAAACTGTGAGCCGCCGAGGGGGATCTTTTTCCCATCTGTCGACTCACAGTGAGTCCCGCGTATGAAAATCATTGTCTCGGCTTCTGCTCACAGTGAGTCCCGTGTCGGAAAGTCCTCCTGTCTCGGCTTCTGCTCGCTCACTAAGCTCAGAATGAAAAACTGCTGTCTAGTGAAAGGAGAGGAGAAAGTCAAATCTCATTCATTTATGAATATTGGTCAAATTCTATTGTTCATGTACAGTCGGGTTGTATGGAAACTGTGAGCCACCGAGGGAGATCTTTTTCCATTCTGTGGACTCACACTGAGTATGGTATCTGAAAGTCTTCGTGTATCCGCTTCTGCTCTCTCTAATCTCAGAATTATCAAATGCTGTCTCCAATGAACGGAGAAGAGAAGATGAGATTTCAGCCACTTTACTATTAATATTGGTCCAATTCTAATTTTCATGGATAGGGATGTATGGAAACAGTCCGTGACCGAGGGGAAACATTATCCCGTCTGTGGACACACAGTGAACCCCGTCTGAAAGTCCTCCTGTCACGGCTTCTGCTCACAGTGAGTCCCGCATCTGAAAGTCCTCCTGTCTCGGCTTCTGCTCACAGTGATTCCCGCGTCTGACAGTCCGCCTGTCTCGGCTTCTGCTCACAGCGAGTCCCGCGTCTGAAGGTTCTGCTGTCTCGGCTTCTGCTCGCTCATTAAGCTCAGAATGAAAAACTGCTGTCTAGTGAAAGGAGAGGAGAATGTCAAATCTCATTCACGTTTATATGAATATTGGTCAAATTCTATTGTTCATGTACAGTCGGGATGTATGGAAACTGTGAGCCGCCGAGGGGGATCTTTTTCCCATCTGTCGACTCACAGTGAGTCCCGCGTATGAAAATCATCTTGTCTCGGCTTCTGCTCACAGTGAGTCCCGTGTCGGAAAGTCCTCCTGTCTCGGCTTCTGCTCGCTCACTAAGCTCAGAATGAAAAACTGCTGTCTAGTGAAAGGAGAGGAGAAAAAAATCTCATTCACGTTTATGAATATTGGTCAAATTCTATTGTTCATGTACAGTCGGGTTGTATGGAAACTGTGAGCCACCGAGGGAGATCTTTTTCCATTCTGTGGACTCACACTGAGTATGGTATCTGAAAGTCTTCGTGTATCCGCTTCTGCTCTCTCTAATCTCAGAATTATCAAATGCTGTCTCCAATGAACGGAGAAGAGAAGATGAGATTTCAGCACTTTACTATTAATATTGGTCCAATTCTAATTTTCATGGACTATAGGGATGTATGGAAACAGTCCGTGACCGAGGGAAACATTATCCCGTCTGTGGACACACAGTGAACCCCGTCTGAAAGTCCTCCTGTCACGGCTTCTGCTCACAGTGAGTCCCGCATCTGAAAGTCCTCCTGTCTCGGCTTCTGCTCACAGTGATTCCCGCGTCTGACAGTCCGCCTGTCTCGGCTTCTGCTCACAGCGAGTCCCGCGTCTGAAGGTTCTGCTGTCTCGGCTTCTGCTCGCTCATTAAGCTCAGAATGAAAAACTGCTGTCTAGTGAAAGGAGAGGAGAATGTAAAATCTCATTCACTTTTATATGAATATTGGTCAAATTCTATTCATCATGTACAGTCGGGTTGTATGGAAACTGTGAGCCACCGAGGGAGATCTTTTTCCCTTCTGTGGACTCACACTGAGTATGGTATCTGAAAGTCTTCGTGTATCCGCTTCTGCTCTCTCATTAAACTCACAATTAACGACTGCTGTCTTATGTGAAAGGAGAGACCTTCTTTAGAGGCTGCATTTCAGACCAGTGTGTGAAAAAGCCCGAAAATCCGCGTATCGCTGCTCAATATCCAATGTTTATCAACTTTCATTTCATGGATAAACAAAATAGACAGCAGTCTGAGGCCAGTGAGTCAACACCTGCGTTTTACTTCTTTCTGTCGCTGATAAAGCTCACAATTAACAAATGCTGTCTCCAGCGAAAGGAGAGGAGAAAATGACAATTCAGCCACTTTAATATGAATGTTTGTTAAATTCGAATGGTTGTGAATGATCTGGGTGTATGGAAACGGTCAGCGGCCGACCGGGATATTTTCCCTTATGAGGACTCACAGTGAGTCCCGCGTCTGAAAGTCCTCCTGTCTCGGCTTCTGCTCGCTCATTAAGCTCAGAATTATCAAATGCTGTCTCCAGTGAACGGAGAAGAGAAGATGAGATTTCAGCCACTTTACTATGAATATTGGTCCAATTCTAATTTTCATGAACTATAGGGATGTATGGAAACAGTCCGTGACCGAGGGGAAACATTTTCCCGTCTGTGGACTCACAGTGAACCCCGTCTGAAAGTCCTCCTGTCTCGGCTTCTGCTCGCTCACTAAGCTCAGAATGAAAAACTGCTGTCTAGTGAAAGGAGAGGAGAAAATAAAATCTCAGCCAATTTAATAAAAGTGTTTGTCAAATTCTAATGTTCATCAAACAATCTGGATGTATGAAAGTGGCCGACCGGGATATTTTTCCCTTCTGTGGACTCACACTGAGTATGGTATCTGAAAGTCTTCGTGTATCCGCTTCTGCTCTCTCTAAGCTCAGAATTATCAAATGCTATCTCCAGTGAACGGAGAAGAGAAGATGAGATTTCAGCCACTTTACTATGAATATTGGTCCAATTCTAATTTTCATGAACTATAGGGATGTATGGAAACAGTCCGTGACCGAGGGGAAACATTATCCCGTCTGTGGACTCACAGTGAACCCCGTCTGAAAGTCCTCCTGTCACGGCTTCTGCTCACAGTGAGTCCCGCATCTGAAAGTCCTGCTGTCTCGGCTTCTGCTCACAGCGAGTCCCGCGTCTGAAGGTCCTCCTGTCTCGGCTTCTGCTCGCTCATTAAGTTTAGAATGAAAAACTGCTGTCTAGTGAAAGGAGAGGAGAAAGTCAAATCTCATTCACGTTTATATGAATATTGGTCAAATTCTATTGTTCATGTACAGTCGGGGATGTATGGAAACTGTGAGCCGCCGAGGGGATCTTTTTCCCGTCTGTCGACTCACAGTGAGTCCCGCGTATGAAAATCATCTTGTCTCGGCTTCTGCTCACAGTGAGTCCCGTGTCGGAAAGTCCTCCTGTCTCGGCTTCTGCTCGCTCATTAAGCTCAGAATGAAAAACTGCTGTCTAGTGAAAGGAGAGGAGAAAGTCAAATCTCATTCACGTTTATGAATATTGGTCAAATTCTATTGTTCATGTACAGTCGGGTTGTATGGAAACTGTGAGCCACCGAGGGAGATCTTTTTCCCTTCTGTGGACTCACACTGAGTATGGTATCTGAAAGTCTTCGTGTATCCGCTTCTGCTCTCTCATTAAACTCACAATTAACGACTGCTGTCTCATGTGAAAGGAGAGACCTTCTTTAGAGGCTGCATTTCAGACCAGTGTGTGAAAAAGCCCGAAAATCCGCGTATCGCTGCTCAATATCCAATGTTTATCAACTTTCATTTCATGGATAAACAAAATAGACAGCAGTCTGAGGCCAGTGAGTCAACACCTGCGTTTTACTTCTTTCTGTCGCTGATAAAGCTCACAATTAACAAATGCTGTCTCCAGCGAAAGGAGAGGAGAAAATGACAATTCAGCCACTTTAATATGAATGTTTGTTAAATTCGAATGGTTGTGAATGATCTGGGTGTATGGAAACGGTCAGCGGCCGACCGGGATATTTTCCCTTCTGAGGACTCACAGTGAGTCCCGCGTCTGAAAGTCCTCCTGTCTCGGCTTCTGCTCGCTCACTAAGCTCAGAATGAAAATCTGCTGTCTAGTGAATGGAGAGGAGAATGTCAAATATCAACTACGTTTATATGAATATTGCTCAAATTGTAATGTTCATGTACAGTCGGGATATATAAAAACAGTCCGAGACAGAGGGGAAACATTTTCCCTTCTGTGTACTCACAGAGAGTGCCGCGTCTGAAAGCCCTCCTGTCTCGGCTTCTGCTCACATTGAGTCCCGCGTTTGAAATTCCTCCTATCTCGGCTTCTGCGCGCTCACTAAGCTCAGAATGAAAATCTGCTGTCTAGTGAAAGGAGAGGAGAAAGTCAAATCTCATTCACGTTTATATGAATATTGGTCAAATTCTATTGTTCATGTACAGTCGGGATGTATGGAAACTGTGAGCCACCGAGGGGGATCTTTTTCCCGTCTGTCGACTCACATTGAGTCCCGCGTCTGAAAGTCCTCCTATCTCGGCTTCTGCTCGCTCATTAAGCTCAGAATGAAAAACTGCTGTCTAGTGAAAGGAGAGGAGAAAGTCAAATCTCAGCCAATTTAATAAAAGTGTTTGTCAAATTATAATGTTCATCAACAATCTGGATGTATGAAAGTGGCCGAGGGAGATATTTTTCCCTTCTGTGGACTCACACTGAGTATGGTATCTGAAAGTCTTCGTCTAACCACTTCTGCTCTCTCTAAGCTCAGAATTATCAAATGCCGTCTCCAATGAACGGAGAAGAGAAGATGAGATTTCAGCCACTTTACTACGAATATTGGTCCAATTCTAATTTTCATGAACTATAGGGATGTATTGAAACAGTCCGTGACCGAGGGGAAACATTTTCCCGTCTGTGGACTCACAGTGAACCCCGTCTGAAAATCCTCCTGTCACGGCTTCTGCTCACAGTGAGTCCCGCATCTGAAAGTCCTGCTGTCTCGGCTTCTGCTCACAGTGATTCCCGCGTCTGACAGTCCGCCTGTCTCGGCTTCTGCTCACAGCGAGTCCTGCGTCTGAAGGTTCTGCTGTCTCGGCTTCTGCTCGCTCATTAAGCTCAGAATGAAAAACTGCTGTCTAGTGAAAGGAGAGGAGAATGTCAAATCTCATTCACGTTTATATGAATATTGGTCAAATTCTTTGTTCATGTACAGTCGGGATGTATGGAAACTGTGAGCCGCCGAGGGGGATCTTTTTTCCCATCTGTCGACTCACAGTGAGTCCCGCGTATGAAAATCATCTTGTCTCGGCTTCTGCTCACAGTGAGTCCCGTGTCGGAAAGTCCTCCTGTCTCGGCTTCTGCTCGCTCACTAAGCTCAGAATGAAAAACTGCTGTCTAGTGAAAGGAGAGGAGAAAGTAAAATCTCATTCACGTTTATGAATATTGGTCAAATTCTATTGTTCATGTACAGTCGGGTTGTATGGAAACTGTGAGCCACCGAGGGAGATCTTTTTCCATTCTGTGGACTCACACTGAGTATGGTATCTGAAAGTCTTCGTGTATCCGCTTCTGCTCTCTCTAATCTCAGAATTATCAAATGCTGTCTCCAATGAACGGAGAAGAGAAGATGAGATTTCAGCCACTTTACTATTAATATTGGTCCAATTCTAATTTTCATGGACTATAGGGATGTATGGAAACAGTCCGTGACCGAGGGGAAACATTATCCCGTCTGTGGACACACAGTGAACCCCGTCTGAAAGTCCTCCTGTCACGGCTTCTGCTCACAGTGAGTCCCGCATCTGAAAGTCCTCCTGTCTCGGCTTCTGCTCACAGTGATTCCCGCGTCTGACAGTCCGCCTGTCTCGGCTTCTGCTCACAGCGAGTCCCGCGTCTGAAGGTTCTGCTGTCTCGGCTTCTGCTCGCTCATTAAGCTCAGAATGAAAAACTGCTGTCTAGTGAAAGGAGAGGAGAATGTAAAATCTCATTCACTTTTATATGAATATTGGTCAAATTCTATTCATCATGTACAGTCGGGTTGTATGGAAACTGTGAGCCACCGAGGGAGATCTTTTTCCCTTCTGTGGACTCACACTGAGTATGGTATCTGAAAGTCTTCGTGTATCCGCTTCTGCTCTCTCATTAAACTCACAATTAACGACTGCTGTCTTATGTGAAAGGAGAGACCTTCTTTAGAGGCTGCATTTCAGACCAGTGTGTGAAAAAGCCCGAAAATCCGCGTATCGCTGCTCAATATCCAATGTTTATCAACTTTCATTTCATGGATAAACAAAATAGACAGCAGTCTGAGGCCAGTGAGTCAACACCTGCGTTTTACTTCTTTTCTGTCGCTGATAAAGCTCACAATTAACAAATGCTGTCTCCAGCGAAAGGAGAGGAGAAAATGACAATTCAGCCACTTTAATATGAATGTTTGTTAAATTCGAATGGTTGTGAATGATCTGGGTGTATGGAAACGGTCAGCGGCCGACCGGGATATTTTCCCTTATGAGGACTCACAGTGAGTCCCGCGTCTGAAAGTCCTCCTGTCTCGGCTTCTGCTCGCTCATTAAGCTCAGAATTATCAAATGCTGTCTCCAGTGAACGGAGAAGAGAAGATGAGATTTCAGCCACTTTACTATGAATATTGGTCCAATTCTAATTTTCATGAACTATAGGGATGTATGGAAACAGTCCGTGACCGAGGGGAAACATTTTCCCGTCTGTGGACTCACAGTGAACCCCGTCTGAAAGTCCTCCTGTCTCGGCTTCTGCTCGCTCACTAAGCTCAGAATGAAAAACTGCTGTCTAGTGAAAGGAGAGGAGAAAATAAATCTCAGCCAATTTAATAAAAGTGTTTGTCAAATTCTAATGTTCATCAACAATCTGGATGTATGAAAGTGGCCGACCGGGATATTTTTCCCTTCTGTGGACTCACACTGAGTATGGTATCTGAAAGTCTTCGTGTATCCGCTTCTGCTCTCTCTAAGCTCAGAATTATCAAATGCTATCTCCAGTGAACGGAGAAGAGAAGATGAGATTTCAGCCACTTTACTATGAATATTGGTCCAATTCTAATTTTCATGAACTATAGGGATGTATGGAAACAGTCCGTGACCGAGGGGAAACATTATCCGTCTGTGGACTCAGTGAACCCCGTCTGAAAGTCCTCCTGTCACGGCTTCTGCTCACAGTGAGTCCCGCATCTGAAAGTCCTGCTGTCTCGGCTTCTGCTCACAGCGAGTCCCGCGTCTGAAGGTCCTCCTGTCTCGGCTTCTGCTCGCTCATTAAGTTTAGAATGAAAAACTGCTGTCTAGTGAAAGGAGAGGAGAAAGTCAAATCTCATTCACGTTTATATGAATATTGGTCAAATTCTATTGTTCATGTACAGTCGGGGATGTATGGAAACTGTGAGCCGCCGAGGGGGATCTTTTTCCCGTCTGTCGACTCACAGTGAGTCCCGCGTATGAAAATCATCTTGTCTCGGCTTCTGCTCACAGTGAGTCCCGTGTCGGAAAGTCCTCCTGTCTCGGCTTCTGCTCGCTCACTAAGCTCAGAATGAAAAACTGCTGTCTAGTGAAAGGAGAGGAGAAAGTCAAATCTCATTCACGTTTATGAATATTGGTCAAATTCTATTGTTCATGTACAGTCGGGTTGTATGGAAACTGTGAGCCACCGAGGGAGATCTTTTTCCCTTCTGTGGACTCACACTGAGTATGGTATCTGAAAGTCTTCGTGTATCCGCTTCTGCTCTCTCATTAAACTCACAATTAACGACTGCTGTCTCATGTGAAAGGAGAGACCTTCTTTAGAGGCTGCATTTCAGACCAGTGTGTGAAAAAGCCCGAAAATCCGCGTATCGCTGCTCAATATCCAATGTTTATCAACTTTCATTTCATGGATAAACAAAATAGACAGCAGTCTGAGGCCAGTGAGTCAACACCTGCGTTTTACTTCTTTCTGTCGCTGATAAAGCTCACAATTAACAAATGCTGTCTCCAGCGAAAGGAGAGGAGAAAATGACAATTCAGCCACTTTAATATGAATGTTTGTTAAATTCGAATGGTTGTGAATGATCTGGGTGTATGGAAACGGTCAGCGGCCGACGGGATATTTTCCCTTCTGAGGACTCACAGTGAGTCCCGCGTCTGAAAGTCCTCCTGTCTCGGCTTCTGCTCGCTCACTAAGCTCAGAATGAAAATCTGCTGTCTAGTGAATGGAGAGGAGAATGTCAAATATCAACTACGTTTATATGAATATTGCTCAAATTGTAATGTTCATGTACAGTCGGGATATATAAAAACAGTCCGAGACAGAGGGGAAACATTTTCCCTTCTGTGTACTCACAGAGAGTGCCGCGTCTGAAAGCCCTGTCTCGGCTTCTGCTCACATTGAGTCCCGCGTTTGAAATTCCTCCTATCTCGGCTTCTGCGCGCTCACTAAGCTCAGAATGAAAATCTGCTGTCTAGTGAAAGGAGAGGAGAAAGTCAAATCTCATTCACGTTTATATGAATATTGGTCAAATTCTATTGTTCATGTACAGTCGGGATGTATGGAAACTGTGAGCCACCGAGGGGGATCTTTTTCCCGTCTGTCGACTCACATTGAGTCCCGCGTCTGAAAGTCCTCCTATCTCGGCTTCTGCTCGCTCATTAAGCTCAGAATGAAAAACTGCTGTCTAGTGAAAGGAGAGGAGAAAGTAAAATCTCAGCCAATTTAATAAAAGTGTTTGTCAAATTATAATGTTCATCAACAATCTGGATGTATGAAAGTGGCCGAGGGAGATATTTTTCCCTTCTGTGGACTCACACTGAGTATGGTATCTGAAAGTCTTCGTCTAACCACTTCTGCTCTCTCTAAGCTCAGAATTATCAAATGCCGTCTCCAATGAACGGAGAAGAGAAGATGAGATTTCAGCCACTTTACTACGAATATTGGTCCAATTCTAATTTTCATGAACTATAGGGATGTATTGAAACAGTCCGTGACCGAGGGGAAACATTTTCCCGTCTGTGGACTCACAGTGAACCCCGTCTGAAAATCCTCCTGTCACGGCTTCTGCTCACAGTGAGTCCCGCATCTGAAAGTCCTGCTGTCTCGGCTTCTGCTCACAGTGATTCCCGCGTCTGACAGTCCGCCTGTCTCGGCTTCTGCTCACAGCGAGTCCTGCGTCTGAAGGTTCTGCTGTCTCGGCTTCTGCTCGCTCATTAAGCTCAGAATGAAAAACTGCTGTCTAGTGAAAGGAGAGGAGAATGTCAAATCTCATTCACGTTTATATGAATATTGGTCAAATTCTATTGTTCATGTACAGTCGGGATGTATGGAAACTGTGAGCCGCCGAGGGGGATCTTTTTCCCATCTGTCGACTCACAGTGAGTCCCGCGTATGAAAATCATCTTGTCTCGGCTTCTGCTCACAGTGAGTCCCGTGTCGGAAAGTCCTCCTGTCTCGGCTTCTGCTCGCTCACTAAGCTCAGAATGAAAAACTGCTGTCTAGTGAAAGGAGAGGAGAAAGTAAAATCTCATTCACGTTTATGAATATTGGTCAAATTCTATTGTTCATGTACAGTCGGGTTGTATGGAAACTGTGAGCCACCGAGGGAGATCTTTTTCCATTCTGTGGACTCACACTGAGTATGGTATCTGAAAGTCTTCGTGTATCCGCTTCTGCTCTCTCTAATCTCAGAATTATCAAATGCTGTCTCCAATGAACGGAGAAGAGAAGATGATTTCAGCCACTTTACTATTAATATTGGTCCAATTCTAATTTTCATGGACTATAGGGATGTATGGAAACAGTCCGTGACCGAGGGGAAACATTATCCCGTCTGTGGACACACAGTGAACCCCGTCTGAAAGTCCTCCTGTCACGGCTTCTGCTCACAGTGAGTCCCGCATCTGAAAGTCCTCCTGTCTCGGCTTCTGCTCACAGTGATTCCCGCGTCTGACAGTCCGCCTGTCTCGGCTTCTGCTCACAGCGAGTCCCGCGTCTGAAGGTTCTGCTGTCTCGGCTTCTGCTCGCTCATTAAGCTCAGAATGAAAAACTGCTGTCTAGTGAAAGGAGAGGAGAATGTAAAATCTCATTCACTTTTATATGAATATTGGTCAAATTCTATTCATCATGTACAGTCGGGTTGTATGGAAACTGTGAGCCACCGAGGGAGATCTTTTTCCCTTCTGTGGACTCACACTGAGTATGGTATCTGAAAGTCTTCGTGTATCCGCTTCTGCTCTCTCATTAAACTCACAATTAACGACTGCTGTCTTATGTGAAAGGAGAGACCTTCTTTAGAGGCTGCATTTCAGACCAGTGTGTGAAAAAGCCCGAAAATCCGCGTATCGCTGCTCAATATCCAATGTTTATCAACTTTCATTTCATGGATAAACAAAATAGACAGCAGTCTGAGGCCAGTGAGTCAACACCTGCGTTTTACTTCTTTCTGTCGCTGATAAAGCTCACAATTAACAAATGCTGTCTCCAGCGAAAGGAGAGGAGAAAATGACAATTCAGCCACTTTAATATGAATGTTTGTTAAATTCGAATGGTTGTGAATGATCTGGGTGTATGGAAACGGTCAGCGGCCGACCGGGATATTTTCCCTTATGAGGACTCACAGTGAGTCCCGCGTCTGAAAGTCCTCCTGTCTCGGCTTCTGCTCGCTCATTAAGCTCAGAATTATCAAATGCTGTCTCCAGTGAACGGAGAAGAGAAGATGAGATTTCAGCCACTTTACTATGAATATTGGTCCAATTTAATTTTCATGAACTATAGGGATGTATGGAAACAGTCCGTGACCGAGGGGAAACATTTTCCCGTCTGTGGACTCACAGTGAACCCCGTCTGAAAGTCCTCCTGTCTCGGCTTCTGCTCGCTCACTAAGCTCAGAATGAAAAACTGCTGTCTAGTGAAAGGAGAGGAGAAAATAAAATCTCAGCCAATTTAATAAAAGTGTTTGTCAAATTCTAATGTTCATCAACAATCTGGATGTATGAAAGTGGCCGACCGGGATATTTTCCCCTTCTGTGGACTCACACTGAGTATGGTATCTGAAAGTCTTCGTGTATCCGCTTCTGCTCTCTCTAAGCTCAGAATTATCAAATGCTATCTCCAGTGAACGGAGAAGAGAAGATGAGATTTCAGCCACTTTACTATGAATATTGGTCCAATTCTAATTTTCAATGAACTATAGGGATGTATGGAAACAGTCCGTGACCGAGGGGAAACATTATCACGTCTGTGGACTCACAGTGAACCCCGTCTGAAAG
>NW_026117093.1:0-18000 GCF_001640805.2 Lates calcarifer
GTGAGTCCCGCGTCTGAAAGTCCTCCTGTCTCGGCTTCTGCTCGCTCATTAAGCTCAGAATTATCAAATGCTGTCTCCAGTGAACGGAGAAGAGAAGATGAGATTTCAGCCACTTTACTATGAATATTGGTCCAATTCTAATTTCATGAACTATAGGGATGTATGGAAACAGTCCGTGACCGAGGGGAAACATTTTCCCGTCTGTGGACTCACAGTGAACCCCGTCTGAAAGTCCTCCTGTCTCGGCTTCTGCTCGCTCACTAAGCTCAGAATGAAAAACTGCTGTCTAGTGAAAGGAGAGGAGAAAATAAAATCTCAGCCAATTTAATAAAAGTGTTTGTCAAATTCTAATGTTCATCAACAATCTGGATGTATGAAAGTGGCCGACCGGGATATTTTTCCTTCTTGTGGACTCACACTGAGTATGGTATCTGAAAGTCTTCGTGTATCCGCTTCTGCTCTCTCTAAGCTCAGAATTATCAAATGCTATCTCCAGTGAACGGAGAAGAGAAGATGAGATTTCAGCCACTTTACTATGAATATTGGTCCAATTCTAATTTTCATGAACTATAGGGATGTATGGAAACAGTCCGTGACCGAGGGGAAACATTATCCCGTCTGTGGACTCACAGTGAACCCGTCTGAAAGTCCTCCTGTCACGGCTTCTGCTCACAGTGAGTCCCGCATCTGAAAGTCCTGCTGTCTCGGCTTCTGCTCACAGCGAGTCCCGCGTCTGAAGGTCCTCCTGTCTCGGCTTCTGCTCGCTCATTAAGTTTAGAATGAAAAACTGCTGTCTAGTGAAAGGAGAGGAGAAAGTCAAATCTCATTCACGTTTATATGAATATTGGTCAAATTCTATTGTTCATGTACAGTCGGGATGTATGGAAACTGTGAGCCGCCGAGGGGGATCTTTTTCCCGTCTGTCGACTCACAGTGAGTCCCGCGTATGAAAATCATCTTGTCTCGGCTTCTGCTCACAGTGAGTCCCGTGTCGGAAAGTCCTCCTGTCTCGGCTTCTGCTCGCTCATTAAGCTCAGAATGAAAAACTGCTGTCTAGTGAAAGGAGAGGAGAAAGTCAAATCTCATTCACGTTTATGAATATTGGTCAAATTCTATTGTTCATGTACAGTCGGGTTGTATGGAAACTGTGAGCCACCGAGGGAGATCTTTTTCCCTTCTGTGGACTCACACTGAGTATGGTATCTGAAAGTCTTCGTGTATCCGCTTCTGCTCTCTCATTAAACTCACAATTAACGACTGCTGTCTCATGTGAAAGGAGAGACCTTCTTTAGAGGCTGCATTTCAGACCAGTGTGTGAAAAAGCCCGAAAATCCGCGTATCGCTGCTCAATATCCAATGTTTATCAACTTTCATTTCATGGATAAACAAAATAGACAGCAGTCTGAGGCCAGTGAGTCAACACCTGCGTTTTACTTCTTTCTGTCGCTGATAAAGCTCACAATTAACAAATGCTGTCTCCAGCGAAAGGAGAGGAGAAAATGACAATTCAGCCACTTTAATATGAATGTTTGTTAAATTCGAATGGTTGTGTGAATGATCTGGGTGTATGGAAACGGTCAGCGGCCGACCGGGATATTTTCCCTTCTGAGGACTCACAGTGAGTCCGCGTCTGAAAGTCCTCCTGTCTCGGCTTCTGCTCGCTCACTAAGCTCAGAATGAAAATCTGCTGTCTAGTGAATGGAGAGGAGAATGTCAAATATCAACTACGTTTATATGAATATTGCTCAAATTGTAATGTTCATGTACAGTCGGGATATATAAAAAGTCCGAGACAGAGGGGAAACATTTTCCCTTCTGTGTACACAGAGAGTGCCGCGTCTGAAAGCCCTCCTGTCTCGGCTTGCTCACATTGAGTCCGCGTTTGAAATTCCTCCTATCTCGGCTTCTGCGCGCTCACTAAGCTCAGAATGAAAATCTGCTGTCTAGTGAAAGGAGAGGAGAAAGTCAAATCTCATTCACGTTTATATGAATATTGGTCAAATTCTATTGTTCATGTACAGTCGGGATGTATGGAAACTGTGAGCCACCGAGGGGGATCTTTTCCCGTCTGTCGACTCACATTGAGTCCCGCGTCTGAAAGTCCTCCTATCTCGGCTTCTGCTCGCTCATTAAGCTCAGAATGAAAAACTGCTGTCTAGTGAAAGGAGAGGAGAAAGTCAAATCTCAGCCAATTTAATAAAAGTGTTTGTCAAATTATAATGTTCATCAACAATCTGGATGTATGAAAGTGGCCGAGGGAGATATTTTTCCCTTCTGTGGACTCACACTGAGTATGGTATCTGAAAGTCTTCGTCTAACCACTTCTGCTCTCTCTAAGCTCAGAATTATCAAATGCCGTCTCCAAAACGGAGAAGAGAAGATGATGAGTTTCAGCCACTTTACTACGAATATTGGTCCAATTCTAATTTCATGAACTATAGGGATGTATTGGAAACAGTCCGTGACCGAGGGGAAACATTTTCCCGTCTGTGGACTCACAGTGAACCCCGTCTGAAAATCCTCCTGTCACGGCTTTCTGCTCACAGTGAGTCCCGCATCTGAAAGTCCTGCTGTCTCGGCTTCTGCTCACAGTGATTCCCGCGTCTGACAGTCCGCCTGTCTCGGCTTCTGCTCACAGCGAGTCCTGCCGTCTGAAGGTTCTGCTGTCTCGGCTTCTGCTCGCTCATTAAGCTCAGAAATGAAAAAACTGCTGTCTAGTGAAAGGAGAGGAGAATGTCAAATCTCATTCACGTTTATATGAATATTGGTCAAATTCTATTGTTCATGTACAGTCGGGATGTATGGAAACTGTGAGCCGCCGAGGGGATCTTTTTCCCATCTGTCGACTCACAGTGAGTCCCGCGTATGAAAATCATCTTGTCTCGGCTTCTGCTCACAGTGAGTCCCGTGTCGGAAAGTCCTCCTGTCTCGGCTTCTGCTCGCTCACTAAGCTCAGAATGAAAAACTGCTGTCTAGTGAAAGGAGAGGAGAAAGTAAAATCTCATTCACGTTTATGAATATTGGTCAAATTCTATTGTTCATGTACAGTCGGGTTGTATTGGAAACTGTGAGCCACCGAGGGAGATCTTTTTCCATTCTGTGGACTCACACTGAGTATGGTATCTGAAAGTCTTCGTGTATCCGCTTCTGCTCTCTCTAATCTCAGAATTATCAAATGCTGTCTCCAATGAACGGAGAAGAGAAGATGAGATTTCAGCCACTTTACTATTAATATTGGTCCAATTCTAATTTTCATGGACTATAGGATGTATGGAAACAGTCCGTGACGAGGGGAAACATTATCCCGTCTGTGGACACACCAGTGAACCCCGTCTGAAAGTCCTCCTGTCACGGCTTCTGCTCACAGTGAGTCCCGCATCTGAAAGTCCTCGCTGTCTCGGCTTCTGCTCACAGTGGATTCCCGGCTCTGACAGTCCGCCTGTCTCCGGCTTCTGCCTCACAGCCGAGTCCCGCGTCTGAAGGTTCTGCTGTCTCGGCTTCTGCTCGCTCATTAAGCTCAGAATGAAAAACTGCGTCTAGTGAAAGGAGAGGAGAATAGTAAAATCTCATTCACTTTATATGAATATTTGGTCAAATTCTATTCATCATGTACAGTCGGGTTGTATGGAAACTGTGAGCCACCGAGGGAGATCTTTTTCCCTTCTGTGGACTCACACTGAGTATGGTATCTGAAAGTCTTCGTGTATCCGCTTCTGCTCTCTCATTAAACTCACAATTAACGACTGCTGTCTTTATGTGAAAGGAGAGGACCTTCTTTAGAGGCTGCATTTCAGACCAGTGTGTGAAAAGCCCGGAAAATCCGCCGTATCGCTGCCTCAATATCCAATGTTTATCAACTTTCATTTCATGGATAACAAATAGACAGCAGTCTGAGGCCAGTGAGTCAACACCTGCGTTTTACTTCTTTCTGTCGCTGATAAAGCTCAACAATTAACAAATGCTGTCTCCAGCGAAAGGAGAGGGAGAAAATGACAATTCAGCCCACTTTAATATGAATGTTTGTTAAATTCGAATGGTTGTGAATGATCTGGTGTATGGAAACGGTCAGCGGCCCGACCGGGATATTTTCCTTATGAGGACTCACAGTGAGTCCCGCGTCTGAAAGTCCTCCTGTCTCGGCTTCTGCTCGCTCATTAAGCTCAGAATTATCAAATGCTGTCTCCAGTGAACGGAGAAGAGAAGATGAGATTTCAGCCACTTTACTATGAATATTGGTCCAATTCTAATTTTCATGAACTATAGGGATGTATGGAAACAGTCCGTGACCGAGGGGAAACATTTTCCCGTCTGTGGACTCACAGTGAACCCCGTCTGAAAGTCCTCCTGTCTCGGCTTCTGCTCGCTCACTAAGCTCAGAATGAAAAACTGCTGTCTAGTGAAAGGGAGAGGAGAAAATAAAATCTCAGCCAATTTAATAAAAGTGTTTGTCAAATTCTAATGTTCATCAACAATCTGGATGTATGAAAGTGGCCGACCGGGATATTTTTCCCTTCTGTGGACTCACACTGAGTATGGTATCTGAAAGTCTTCGTGTATCCGCTTCTGCTCTCTCTAAGCTCAGAATTATCAAATGCTATCTCCAGTGAACGGAGAAGAGAAGATGAGATTTCAGCCACTTTACTATGAATATTGGTCCAATTCTAATTTTCATGAACTATAGGGATGTATGGAAACAGTCCGTGACCGAGGGGAAACATTATCACGTCTGTGGACTCACAGTGAACCCCGTCTGAAAGTCCTCCTGTCACGGCTTCTGCTCACAGTGAGTCCCGCATCTGAAAGTCCTGCTGTCTCGGCTTCTGCTCACAGCGAGTCCCGCGTCTGAAGGTCCTCCTGTCTCGGCTTCTGCTCGCTCATTAAGTTTAGAATGAAAAACTGCTGTCTAGTGAAACGAGAGGAGAAAGTCAAATCTCATTCACGTTTATATGAATATTGGTCAAATTCTATTGTTCATGTACAGTCGGGGATGTATGGAAACTGTGAGCCGCCGAGGGGGATCTTTTTCCCGTCTGTCGACTCACAGTGAGTCCCGCGTATGAAAATCATCTTGTCTCGGCTTCTGCTCACAGTGAGTCCCGTGTCGGAAAGTCCTCCTGTCTCGGCTTCTGCTCGCTCATTAAGCTCAGAATGAAAAACTGCTGTCTAGTGAAAGGAGAGGAGAAAGTCAAATCTCATTCACGTTTATGAATATTGGTCAAATTCTATTGTTCATGTACAGTCGGGTTGTATGGAAACTGTGAGCCACCGAGGGAGATCTTTTTTCCCTTCTGTGGACTCACACTGAGTATGGTATCTGAAAGTCTTCGTGTATCCGCTTCTGCTCTCTCATTAAACTCACAATTAACGACTGCTGTCTCATGTGAAAGGAGAGACCTTCTTTAGAGGCTGCATTTCAGACCAGTGTGTGAAAAAGCCCGAAAATCCGCGTATCGCTGCTCAATATCCAATGTTTATCAAACTTTCATTTCATGGATAAACAAATAGACAGCAGTCTGAGGCCAGTGAGTCAACACCTGCGTTTTACTTCTTTCTGTCGCTGATAAAGCTCACAATTAACAAATGCTGTCTCCAGCGAAAGGAGAGGAGAAAATGACAATTCAGCCACTTTAATATGAATGTTTGTTAAATTCGAATGGTTGTGAATGATCTGGGTGTATGGAAACGGTCAGCGGGGACCGACCGGATATTTTCCCTTCTGAGGACTCACAGTGAGTCCCGCGTCTGAAAGTCCTCCTGTCTCGGCTTCTGCTCGCGCTCACTAAGCTCAGAATGAAAATCTGCTGTCTAGTGAATGGAGAGGAGAATGTCAAATATCAACTACGTTTATATGAATATTGCTCAAATTGTAATGTTCATGTACAGTCGGGATATATAAAAACAGTCCGAGACAGAGGGGAAACATTTTCCCTTCTGTGTACTCACAGAGAGTGCCGCGTCTGAAAGCCCTCCTGTCTCGGCTTCTGCTCACATTGAGTCCCGCGTTTGAAATTCCTCCTATCTCGGCTTCTGCGCGCTCACTAAGCTCAGAATGAAAATCTGCTGTCTAGTGAAAGGAGAGGAGAAAGTCAAATCTCATTCACGTTTATATGAATATTGGTCAAATTCTATTGTTCATGTACAGTCGGGATGTATGGAAACTGTGAGCCACCGAGGGGGATCTTTTTCCCGTCTGTCGACTCACATTGGAGTCCCGCGTCTGAAAGTCCTCCTATCTCGGCTTCTGCTCGGCTCATTAAGCTCAGAATGAAAAACTGCTGTCTAGTGAAAGGAGAGGAGAAAGTACAAATCTCAGCCAATTTAATAAAAGTGTTTGTCAAATTTATAATGTTCATCAACAATCTGGATGTATGAAAGTGGCCCGAGGGAGATATTTTTCCTTCTGTGGACTCACACTGAGTATGGTATCTGAAAGTCTTCGTCTAACCACTTCTGCTCTCTCTAAGCTCAGAATTATCAAATGCCGTCTCCAATGAACGGAGAAGAGAAGATGAGATTTCAGCCACTTTACTACGAATATTGGTCCAATTCTAATTTTCCATGAACTATAGGGATGTATTGAAACAGTCCGTGACCGAGGGAAACATTTTCCCGTCTGTGGACTCACAGTGAACCCCGTCTGAAATCCTCCTGTCACGGCTTCTGCTCACAGTGAGTCCCGCATCTGAAAGTCCTCGCTGTCTCGGCTTCTGCTCACAGTGATTCCCGCGTCTGACAGTCCGCCTGTCTCGGCTTCTGCTCACAGCGAGTCCTGCGTCTGAAGGTTCTGCTGTCTCGGCTTCTGCTCGCTCATTAAGCTCAGAATGAAAAACTGCTGTCTAGTGAAAGGAGAGGAGAATGTCAAATCTCATTCACGTTTATATGAATATTGGTCAAATTCTATTGTTCATGTACAGTCGGGATGTATGGAAACTGTGAGCCGCCGAGGGGGATCTTTTTCCCATCTGTCGACTCACAGTGAGTCCCGCGTATGAAAATCATCTTGTCTCGGCTTCTGCTCACAGTGAGTCCCGTGTCGGAAAGTCCTCCTGTCTCGGCTTCTGCTCGCTCACTAAGCTCAGAATGAAAAACTGCTGTCTAGTGAAAGGAGAGGAGAAAGTCAAAATCTCATTCACGTTTATGAATATTGGTCAAATTCTATTGTTCATGTACAGTCGGGTTGTATGGAAACTGTGAGCCACCGAGGGAGATCTTTTTCCATTCTGTGGACTCACACTGAGTATGGTATCTGAAAGTCTTCGTGTATCCGCTTCTGCTCTCTCTAATCTCAGAATTATCAAATGCTGTCTCCAATGAACGGAGAAGAGAAGATGAGATTTCAGCCACTTTACTATTAATATTGGTCCAATTCTAATTTTCATGGACTATAGGGATGTATGGAAACAGTCCGTGACCGAGGGGAAACATTATCCCGTCTGTGGACACACAGTGAACCCCGTCTGAAAGTCCTCCTGTCACGGCTTCTGCTCACAGTGAGTCCCGCATCTGAAAGTCCTGCTGTCTCGGCTTCTGCTCACAGTGATTCCCGGCGTCTGACAGTCCGCCTGTCTCGGCTTCTGCTCACAGCGAGTCCCGCGTCTGAAGGTTCTGCTGTCTCGGCTTCTGCTCGCTCATTAAGCTCAGAATGAAAAACTGCTGTCTAGTGAAAGGAGAGGAGAATGTAAAATCTCATTCACTTTTATATGAATATTGGTCAAATTCTATTCATCATGTACAGTCGGGTTGTATGGAAACTGTGAGCCCACCGAGGGAGATCTTTTTCCCTTCTGTGGACTCACACTGAGTATGGTATCTGAAAGTCTTCGTGTATCCGCTTCTGCTCTCTCATTAAACTCACAATTAACGACTGCTGTCTTATGTGAAAGGAGAGACCTTCTTTAGAGGCTGCATTTCAGACCAGTGTGTGAAAAAGCCCGAAAATCCGCGTATCGCTGCTCAATATCCAATGTTTATCAACTTTCATTTCATGGATAAACAAAATAGACAGCAGTCTGAGGCCAGTGAGTCAACACCTGCGTTTTACTTCTTTCTGTCGCTGATAAAGCTCACAATTAACAAATGCTGTCTCCAGCGAAAGGAGAGGAGAAAATGACAATTCAGCCACTTTAATATGAATGTTTGTTAAATTCGAATGGTTGTGAATGATCTGGGTGTATGGAAACGGTCAGCGGCCGACCGGGATATTTTCCCTTCTGAGGACTCACAGTGAGTCCCGCGTCTGAAAGTCCTCCTGTCTCGGCTTCTGCTCGCTCATTAAGCTCAGAATTATCAAATGCTGTCTCCAGTGAACGGAGAAGAGAAGATGAGATTTCAGCCACTTTACTATGAATATTGGTCCAATTCTAATTTTCATGAACTATAGGGATGTATGGAAACAGTCCGTGACCGAGGGGAAACATTTTCCCGTCTGTGGACTCACAGTGAACCCCGTCTGAAAGTCCTCCTGTCTCGTATTCTGCTCGCTCACTAAGCTCAGAATGAAAAACTGCTGTCTAGTGAAAGGAGAGGAGAAAATAAAATCTCAGCCAATTTAATAAAAGTGTTTGTCAAATTCTAATGTTCATCAACAATCTGGATGTATGAAAGTGGCCGACCGGGATATTTTCCCTTCTGTGGACTCACACTGAGTATGGTATCTGAAAGTCTTCGTGTATCCGCTTCTGCTCTCTCTAAGCTCAGAATTATCAAATGCTATCTCCAGTGAACGGAGAAGAGAAGATGAGATTTCAGCCACTTTACTATGAATATTGGTCCAATTCTAATTTTCATGAACTATAGGGATGTATGGAAACAGTCCGTGACCGAGGGGAAACATTTTCCCGTCTGTGGACTCACAGTGAACCCCGTCTGAAAGTCCTCCTGTCTCGGCTTCTGCTCGCTCACTAAGCTCAGAATGAAAAACTGCTGTCTAGTGAAAGGAGAGGAGAAAATAAAATCTCAGCCAATTTAATAAAAGTGTTTGTCAAATTCTAATGTTCATCAACAATCTGGATGTATGAAAGTGGCCGACCGGGATATTTTTCCCTTCTGTGGACTCACACTGAGTATGGTATCTGAAAGTCTTCGTGTATCCGCTTCTGCTCTCTCTAAGCTCAGAATTATCAAATGCTATCTCCAGTGAACGGAGAAGAGAAGATGAGATTTCAGCCACTTTACTATGAATATTGGTCCAATTCTAATTTTCATGAACTATAGGGATGTATGGAAACAGTCCGTGACCGAGGGGAAACATTATCCCGTCTGTGGACTCACAGTGAACCCCGTCTGAAAGTCCTCCTGTCACGGCTTCTGCTCACAGTGAGTCCCGCATCTGAAAGTCCTGCTGTCTCGGCTTCTGCTCACAGCGAGTCCCGCGTCTGAAGGTCCTCCTGTCTCGGCTTCTGCTCGCCTCATTAAGTTTAGAATGAAAAACTGCTGTCTAGTGAAAGGAGAGGAGAAAGTCAAATCTCATTCACGTTTATATGAATATTGGTCAAATTCTATTGTTCATGTACAGTCGGGGATGTATGGAAACTGTGAGCCGCCGAGGGGGATCTTTTTCCCGTCTGTCGACTCACAGTGAGTCCCGCGTATGAAAATCATCTTGTCTCGGCTTCTGCTCACAGTGAGTCCCCGTGTCGGAAAGTCCTCCTGTCTCGGCTTCTGCTCGCTCATTAAGCTCAGAATGAAAAACTGCTGTCTAGTGAAAGGAGAGGAGAAAGTCAAATCTCATTCACGTTTATGAATATTGGTCAAATTCTATTGTTCATGTACAGTCGGGTTGTATGGAAACTGTGAGCCACCGAGGGAGATCTTTTTTCCCTTCTGTGGACTCACACTGAGTATGGTATCTGAAAGTCTTCGTGTATCCGCTTCTGCTCTCTCATTAAACTCACAATTAACGACTGCTGTCTCATGTGAAAGGAGAGACCTTCTTTAGAGGCTGCATTTCAGACCAGTGTGTGAAAAAGCCCGAAAATCCGCGTATCGCTGCTCAATATCCAATGTTTATCAACTTTCATTTCATGGATAAACAAAATAGACAGCAGTCTGAGGCCAGTGAGTCAACACCTGCGTTTTACTTCTTTCTGTCGCTGATAAAGCTCACAATTAACAAATGCTGTCTCCAGCGAAAGGAGAGGAGAAAATGACAATTCAGCCACTTTAATATGAATGTTTGTTAAATTCGAATGGTTGTGAATGATCTGGGTGTATGGAAACGGTCAGCGGCCGACCGGGATATTTTCCCTTCTGAGGACTCACAGTGAGTCCCGCGTCTGAAAGTCCTCCTGTCTCGGCTTCTGCTCGCTCACTAAGCTCAGAATGAAAATCTGCTGTCTAGTGAATGGAGAGGAGAATGTCAAATATCAACTACGTTTATATGAATATTGCTCAAATTGTAATGTTCATGTACAGTCGGGATATATAAAAAACAGTCCGAGACAGAGGGGAAACATTTTCCCTTCTGTGTACTCACAGAGAGTGCCGCGTCTGAAAGCCCTCCTGTCTCGGCTTCTGCTCACATTGAGTCCCGCGTTTGAAATTCCTCCTATCTCGGCTTCTGCGCGCTCACTAAGCTCAGAATGAAAATCTGCTGTCTAGTGAAAGGAGAGGAGAAAGTCAAATCTCATTCACGTTTATATGAATATTGGTCAAATTCTATTGTTCATGTACAGTCGGGATGTATGGAACTGTGAGCCACCGAGGGGGATCTTTTTCCCGTCTGTCGACTCACATTGAGTCCCGCGTCTGAAAGTCCTCCTATCTCGGCTTCTGCTCGCTCATTAAGCTCAGAATGAAAAACTGCTGTCTAGTGAAAGGAGAGGAGAAAGTCAAATCTCAGCCAATTTAATAAAAGTGTTTGTCAAATTATAATGTTCATCAACAATCTGGATGTATGAAAGTGGCCGAGGGAGATATTTTTCCCTTCTGTGGACTCACACTGAGTATGGTATCTGAAAGTCTTCGTCTAACCACTTCTGCTCTCTCTAAGCTCAGAATTATCAAATGCCGTCTCCAATGAACGGAGAAGAGAAGATGAGATTTCAGCCACTTTACTACGAATATTGGTCCAATTCTAATTTTCATGAACTATAGGGATGTATTGAAACAGTCCGTGACCGAGGGGAAACATTTTCCCGTCTGTGGACTCACAGTGAACCCCGTCTGAAAATCCTCCTGTCACGGCTTCTGCTCACAGTGAGTCCCGCATCTGAAAGTCCTGCTGTCTCGGCTTCTGCTCACAGTGATTCCCGCGTCTGACAGTCCGCCTGTCTCGGCTTCTGCTCACAGCGAGTCCTGCGTCTGAAGGTTCTGCTGTCTCGGCTTCTGCTCGCTCATTAAGCTCAGAATGAAAAACTGCTGTCTAGTGAAAGGAGAGGAGAATGTCAAATCTCATTCACGTTTATATGAATATTGGTCAAATTCTATTGTTCATGTACAGTCGGGATGTATGGAAACTGTGAGCCGCCGAGGGGGATCTTTTTCCCATCTGTCGACTCACAGTGAGTCCCGCGTATGAAAATCATCTTGTCTCGGCTTCTGCTCACAGTGAGTCCCGTGTCGGAAAGTCCTCCTGTCTCGGCTTCTGCTCGCTCACTAAGCTCAGAATGAAAAACTGCTGTCTAGTGAAAGGAGAGGAGAAAGTAAAATCTCATTCACGTTTATGAATATTGGTCAAATTCTATTGTTCATGTACAGTCGGGTTGTATGGAAACTGTGAGCCACCGAGGGAGATCTTTTTCCATTCTGTGGACTCACACTGAGTATGGTATCTGAAAGTCTTCGTGTATCCGCTTCTTCTGCTCTCTCTAATCTCAGAATTATCAAATGCTGTCTCCAATGAACGGAGAAGAGAAGATGAGATTTCAGCCACTTTACTATTAATATTGGTCCAATTCTAATTTTCATGGACTATAGGGATGTATGGAAACAGTCCGTGACCGAGGGGAAACATTATCCCGTCTGTGGACACACAGTGAACCCCGTGAAAGTCCTCCTGTCACGGCTTCTGCTCACAGTGAGTCCCGCATCTGAAAGTCCTCCTGTCTCGGCTTCTGCTCACAGTTATTCCCGCGTCTGACAGTCCGCCTGTCTCGGCTTCTGCTCACAGCGAGTCCCGCGTCTGAAGGTTCTGCTGTCTCGGCTTCTGCTCGCTCATTAAGCTCAGAATGAAAAACTGCTGTCTAGTGAAAGGAGAGGAGAATGTAAAATCTCATTCACTTTTATATGAATATTGGTCAAATTCTATTCATCATGTACAGTCGGGTTGTATGGAAACTGTGAGCCACCGAGGGAGATCTTTTTCCCTTCTGTGGACTCACACTGAGTATGGTATCTGAAAGTCTTCGTGTATCCGCTTCTGCTCTCTCATTAAACTCACAATTAACGACTGCTGTCTTATGTGAAAGGAGAGACCTTCTTTAGAGGCTGCATTTCAGACCAGTGTGTGAAAAAGCCCGAAAATCCGCGTACGCTGCTCAATATCCAATGTTTATCAACTTTCATTTCATGGATAAACAAAATAGACAGCAGTCTGAGGCCAGTGAGTCAACACCTGCGTTTTACTTCTTTCTGTCGCTGATAAAGCTCACAATTAACAAATGCTGTCTCCAGCGAAAGGAGAGGAGGAAAATGACAATTCAGCCACTTTAATATGAATGTTTGTTAAATTCGAATGGTTGTGAATGATCTGGGTGTATGGAAACGGTCAGCGGCCCGACCGGGATATTTTCCCTTATGAGGACTCACAGTGAGTCCCGCGTCTGAAAGTCCTCCTGTCTCGGCTTCTGCTCGCTCATTAAGCTCAGAATTATCAAATGCTGTCTCCAGTGAACGGAGAAGAGAAGATGAGATTTCAGCACTTTACTATGAATATTGGTCCAATTCTAATTTCCATGAACTATAGGGATGTATGGAAACAGTCCGTGACCGAGGGGAAACATTTTCCCGTCTGTGGACTCACAGTGAACCCCGTCTGAAAGTCCTCCTGTCTCGGCTTCTGCTCGCTCACTAAGCTCAGAATGAAAAACTGCTGTCTAGTGAAAGGAGAGGAGAAAATAAAATCTCAGCCAATTTAATAAAAGTGTTGTCAAATTCTAATGTTCATCAACAATCTGGATGTATGAAAGTGGCCGACCGGGATATTTTTCCCTTCTGTGGACTCACACTGAGTATGGTATCTGAAAGTCTTCGTGTATCCGCTTCTGCTCTCTCTTAAGCTCAGAATTATCAAATGCTATCTCCAGTGAACGGAGAAGAGAAGATGAGATTTCAGCCACTTTACTATGAATATTGGTCCAATTCTAATTTTCATGAACTATAGGGATGTATGGAAACAGTCCGTGACCGAGGGGAAACATTATCACGTCTGTGGACTCACAGTGAACCCCGTCTGAAAGTCCTCCTGTCACGGCTTCTGCTCACAGTGAGTCCCGCATCTGAAAGTCCTGCTGTCTCGGCTTCTGCTCACAGCGAGTCCCGCGTCTGAAGTCCTCCTGTCTCGGCTTCTGCTCGCTCATTAAGTTTAGAATGAAAAAACTGCTGTCTAGTGAAAGGAGAGAGAAAGTCAAATCTCATTCACGTTTATATGAATATTGGTCAAATTCTATTGTTCATGTACAGTCGGGGATGTATGGAAACTGTGAGCCGCCGAGGGGGATCTTTTTCCCGTCTGTCGACTCACAGTGAGTCCCGCGTATGAAAATCATCTTGTCTCGGCTTCTGCTCACAGTGAGTCCCGTGTCGGAAAGTCCTCCTGTCTCGGCTTCTGCTCGCTCACTAAGCTCAGAATGAAAAACTGCTGTCTAGTGAAAGGAGAGGAGAAAGTCAAATCTCATTCACGTTTATGAATATTGGTCAAATTCTATTGTTCATGTACAGTCGGGTTGTATGGAAACTGTGAGCCACCGAGGGAGATCTTTTTCCCTTCTGTGGACTCACACTGAGTATGGTATCTGAAAGTCTTCGTGTATCCGCTTCTGCTCTCATTAAACTCACAATTAACGACTGCTGTCTCATGTGAAAGGAGAGACCTTCTTTAGAGGCTGCATTTCAGACCAGTGTGTGAAAAAGCCCGAAAATCCGCGTATCGCTGCTCAATATCCAATGTTTATCAACTTTCATTTCATGGATAAACAAAATAGACAGCAGTCTGAGGCCAGTGAGTCAACACCTGCGTTTTACTTCTTTCTGTCGCTGATAAAGCTCACAATTAACAAATGCTGTCTCCAGCGAAAGGAGAGGAGAAAATGACAATTCAGCCACTTTAATATGAATGTTTGTTAAATTCGAATGGTTGTGAATGATCTGGGTGTATGGAAACGGTCAGCGGCGGCCGACCGGGATATTTTCCCTTCTGAGGACTCACAGTGAGTCCCGCGTCTGAAAGTCCTCCTGTCTCGGCTTCTGCTCGCTCACTAAGCTCAGAATGAAAATCTGCTGTCTAGTGAATGGAGAGGAGAATGTCAAATATCAACTACGTTTATATGAATATTGCTCAAATTGTAATGTTCATGTACAGTCGGGATATATAAAAACAGTCCGAGACAGGGGAAACATTTTCCCTTCTGTGTACTCACAGAGAGTGCCGCGTCTGAAAGCCCTCCTGTCTCGGCTTCTGCTCACATTGAGTCCCGCGTTTGAAATTCCTCCTATCTCGGCTTCTGCGCGCTCACTAAGCTCAGAATGAAAATCTGCTGTCTAGTGAAAGGAGAGGAGAAAGTCAAATCTCATTCACGTTTATATGAATATTGGTCAAATTCTATTGTTCATGTACAGTCGGGATGTATGGAAACTGTGAGCCACCGAGGGGGATCTTTTTCCCGTCTGTCGACTCACATTGAGTCCCGCGTCTGAAAGTCCTCCTATCTCGGCTTCTGCTCGCTCATTAAGCTCAGAATGAAAAACTGCTGTCTAGTGAAAGGAGAGGAGAAAGTAAAATCTCAGCCAATTTAATAAAAGTGTTTGTCAAATTATAATGTTCATCAACAATCTGGATGTATGAAAGTGGCCGAGGGAGATATTTTTCCCTTCTGTGGACTCACACTGAGTATGGTATCTGAAAGTCTTCGTCTAACCACTTCTGCTCTCTCTAAGCTCAGAATTATCAAATGCCGTCTCCAATGAACGGAGAAGAGAAGATGAGATTTCAGCCACTTTACTACGAATATTGGTCCAATTCTAATTTTCATGAACTATAGGGATGTATTGAAACAGTCCGTGACCGAGGGGAAACATTTTCCCGTCTGTGGACTCACAGTGAACCCCGTCTGAAAATCCTCCTGTCACGGCTTCTGCTCACAGTGAGTCCCGCATCTGAAAGTCCTGCTGTCTCGCTTCTGCTCACAGTGATTCCCGCGTCTGACAGTCCGCCTGTCTCGGCTTCTGCTCACAGCGAGTCCTGCGTCTGAAGGTTCTGCTGTCTCGGCTTCTGCTCGCTCATTAAGCTCAGAATGAAAAACTGCTGTCTAGTGAAAGGAGAGGAGAATGTCAAATCTCATTCACGTTTATATGAATATTGGTCAAATTCTATTGTTCATGTACAGTCGGGATGTATGGAAACTGTGAGCCGCCGAGGGGGATCTTTTTCCCATCTGTCGACTCACAGTGAGTCCCGCGTATGAAAATCATCTTGTCTCGGCTTCTGCTCACAGTGAGTCCCGTGTCGGAAAGTCCTCCTGTCTCGGCTTCTGCTCGCTCACTAAGCTCAGAATGAAAAACTGCTGTCTAGTGAAAGGAGAGGAGAAAGTAAAATCTCATTCACGTTTATGAATATTGGTCAAATTCTATTGTTCATGTACAGTCGGGTTGTATGGAAACTGTGAGCCACCGAGGGAGATCTTTTTCCATTCTGTGGACTCACACTGAGTATGGTATCTGAAAGTCTTCGTGTATCCGCTTCTGCTCTCTCTAATCTCAGAATTATCAAATGCTGTCTCCAATGAACGGAGAAGAGAAGATGAGATTTCAGCCACTTTACTATTAATATTGGTCCAATTCTAATTTTCATGGACTATAGGGATGTATGGAAACAGTCCGTGACCGAGGGAAACATTATCCCGTCTGTGGACACACAGTGAACCCCGTCTGAAAGTCCTCCTGTCACGGCTTCTGCTCACAGTGAGTCCCGCATCTGAAAGTCCTCCTGTCTCGGCTTCTGCTCACAGTGATTCCCGCGTCTGACAGTCCGCCTGTCTCGGCTTCTGCTCACAGCGAGTCCCGCGTCTGAAGGTTCTGCTGTCTCGGCTTCTGCTCGCTCATTAAGCTCAGAATGAAAAACTGCTGTCTAGTGAAAGGAGAGGAGAATGTAAAATCTCATTCACTTTTATATGAATATTGGTCAAATTCTATTCATCATGTACAGTCGGGTTGTATGGAAACTGTGAGCCACCGAGGGAGATCTTTTTCCCTTCTGTGGACTCACACTGAGTATGGTATCTGAAAGTCTTCTCGTGTATCCGCTTCTGCTCTCTCATTAAACTCACAATTAACGACTGCTGTCTTATGTGAAAGGAGAGACCTTCTTTAGAGGCTGCATTTCAGACCAGTGTGTGAAAAAGCCCGAAAATCCGCGTATCGCTGCTCAATATCCAATGTTTATCAACTTTCATTTCATGGATAAACAAAATAGACAGCAGTCTGAGGCCAGTGAGTCAACACCCTGCTTTACTTCTTTCTGTCGCTGATAAAGCTCACAATTAACAAATGCTGTCTCCAGCGAAAGGAGAGGAGAAAATGACAATTCAGCCACTTTAATATGAATGTTTGTTAAATTCGAATGGTTGTGAATGATCTGGGTGTATGGAAACGGTCAGCGGCCGACCGGGATATTTTCCCTTATGAGGACTCACAGTGAGTCCCGCGTCTGAAAGTCCTCCTGTCTCGGCTTCTGCTCGCTCATTAAGCTCAGAATTATCAAATGCTGTCTCCAGTGAACGGAGAAGAGAAGATGAGATTTCAGCCACTTTACTATGAATATTGGTCCAATTCTAATTTTCATGAACTATAGGGATGTATGGAAACAGTCCGTGACCGAGGGGAAACATTTTCCCGTCTGTGGACTCACAGTGAACCCCGTCTGAAAGTCCTCCTGTCTCGGCTTCTGCTCGCTCACTAAGCTCAGAATGAAAAACTGCTGTCTAGTGAAAGGAGAGGAGAAAATAAAATCTCAGCCAATTTAATAAAAGTGTTTGTCAAATTCTAATGTTCATCAACAATCTGGATGTATGAAAGTGGCCGACCGGGATATTTTTCCCTTCTGTGGACTCACACTGAGTATGGTATCTGAAAGTCTTCGTGTATCCGCTTCTGCTCTCTCTAAAGCTCAGAATTATCAAATGCTATCTCCAGTGAACGGAGAGAGAAGATGAGATTTCAGCCACTTTACTATGAATATTGGTCCAATTCTAATTTTCATGAACTATAGGGATGTATGGAAACAGTCCGTGACCGAGGGGAAACATTATCCGTCTGGACTCACAGTGAAACCCGTCTGAAAGTCCTCCTGTCACGGCTTCTGCTCACAGTGAGTCCCGCATCTGAAAGTCCTGCTGTCTCGGCTTCTGCTCACAGCGAGTCCCGCGTCTGAAGGTCCTCCTGTCTCGGCTTCTGCTCGCTCATTAAGTTTAGAATGAAAAACTGCTGTCTAGTGAAAAAGAGGAGAAAGTCAAATCTCATTCACGTTTATATGAATATTGGTCAAATTCTATTGTTCATGTACAGTCGGGGATGTATGGAAACTGTGAGCCGCCGAGGGGGATCTTTTTCCCGTCTGTCGACTCACAGTGAGTCCCGTATGAAAATCATCTTGTCTCGGCTTCTGCTCACAGTGAGTCCCGTGTCGGAAAGTCCTCCTGTCTCGGCTTCTGCTCGCTCACTAAGCTCAGAATGAAAAACTGCTGTCTAGTGAAAGGAGAGGAGAAAGTCAAATCTCATTCACGTTTATGAATATTGGTCAAATTCTATTGTTCATGTACAGTCGGGTTGTATGGAAACTGTGAGCCA
>NW_026117094.1:0-21324 GCF_001640805.2 Lates calcarifer
TAAAATAAAAGCTTTTATGCTAATTATTTTCTGTGATAATATTTTTCAGAGCTCATCATCTGTGACAGCTCTTGGCTCTCCTGACTGTAACCTCCTGTGGCAGCTTCTCACAGACTCAATCAACTCCTCTTCCCCTCCCCCTCAGAACACACACAGACACACACACACAGAGACCCCCTTCCAAAAACCCATCAAAGAGTAATACAATGGCTCCATCTGTAGGATAAAGTAGAGAGTCGCAACAGGAAGTTACCCCAAAATCTGAGGTTTCAAACAGGAAGTTGGGTTTCCGAACTTTGACGGGCCAGAACCGGCACACGCTTCGACCAAAACTCACAATTTTCGGAGGACTTCTTCCAAAAATTGTCAAGGAGGGGCTGACAACATTTGAAGTGAATCTGGTCACCCGTCTAGAAACTGGACATCACACTATAAAATATGTCATTTCCTGCTATAAATAGGTGGTGCTACAACAATTGTATGAATATTGACATATGGATGTGTGCAGATAGGTACCATTAACAATCCTGTAAAGTTTGATGCAGTTTGGACAAAGTATGGCCGAAATATAGCAAATATAAAGCAACTTCCTGTTTTGTGGCGAGTGATCGAACTTTGAGGGGCCATAACTTCCACGCCCTTCAATGAAAAGTCCGAAACTTTTGCAATTTAACTTCGTCTATGTCTTAAGAACAAATTATCAAATTTTGAAGTCAATCGGATAATGCGTCTAGGACTAGTTCGCGTTCAAGCGACCCCTGGAAATGGCCAAAAACACACAATTTTTTCACCTTCCGGTCAAAATAAAAATACTTTCTGTTGGGTTTAGAATATGGCTCCAAGAGACTTTTTGGTGCGTCATGGGATGTTACATATGTGTGCAGATTTTCAGATTTTTAGGCGCAACGGGCTTGAGGGGCTGTTCCGTTTAAAAATGTAGGTGGCGCTACCGAGGCCATTTTGCCACACCCATGCTCAAGACCCCTAAATTCTTAAATTTTTCGCCGTGCCTGACGCGTCTGCAAATTTTCAGGAGTTTTGACGCATGTTAAGGCCCTCAAAAAGGCGATCAAAGAGGCGGAAAAAGAAGAAAAAAAATAATAATAATAATAATAATAATAAACCGAACGAAAACAAGAGGGTCCTTGCAACTCGTTGCATGGCCCCGTTGGGCCCACGCAACTCGTTGCTCGGGCCCTAATAATAATAAACGAACGAAAACAAGAGGTCCTTGCAACTCGTTGCATGGCCCCGTTGGGCCCACGCAACTCGTTGCTCGGCCCTAATTAAAGCTGCGAGCAGCGTTGAACGGGCCCTCGCACCCGGCGCCCGTCGGGGGAGCGGCGACCGCGGGACCCCGGCAACCGCGGGGTCAACGCAGGTCGCAGGGCACACGCTGGCGTAACAGTTCACACTTCCGAGATGTAAAAATTTTAAATAAAAGCTTTTATGCTAATTATTTTCTGTGATAATATTTTTCAGAGCTCATCATCTGTGACAGCTCTTGGCTCTCCTGACTGTAACCTCTCTGTGGCAGCTTCTCACAGACTCAATCAACTCCTCTTCCCCTCCCCCCTCAAACACAAACACAAACACAAACACACACACACACACACAGATACCCCCTCCCAAAAGGAGATAAAACTCAGTTTTAACTTGAGTTTACAAGCTTTGAGCTTTGAGCAAAAGCATTTTTTTGCAAGTTCTGTTATTGGGTGCATATATAAATCATTTATGCTTAAACAAGGGTTATAATGAAGTTATTTGAACAGTGAATATCTCATCTGCCTAAAGTCAGGGCGAAGCCACTAACCAGCTGTAGGGATGGGTATCATTAGGATTTTATCTTTATCCATACAGACCCCTATCAGTCCAGCTCAGACTGTTACTGGTTTAAGAGAGTGAAGTTTATAGCAATTTGCAAAATTTGGAGATTAGTGACAAACTAACCAGTTAGACTACATACAGACAAGCTTTCATTTTAGCTGTTAGTAACAGTTTGCCATGAGCTTAACCAGCGTGCTGTGCTTCGTGTTAAACATGTCATGAGACTGTGGACAACGTTTGAGCCAGCTTTGACATCTGCAGATATGAGTTTCTGAAGAGGGGCCTGCTGAGGTTAGATGTGCTGAATAATATCCATTTTCATATCAGAAAAAACACTGCATTAAACATTGTCTTAGCTCACTGAGCTGAGGTCAACAGGTAATATAACCAACCTGTGAGGTGGCTCACCCCCGTAAGATAAACACATAAATGATCCCTGATAGAACCGATAATTAAAGGCACATCAGTGACAGGGAATGCTATTAAAACTAAACTATAAACTGGTGACATTAACTGCAAAAGAAGATTTTTATTGATACATTTCAGGTAGAATTTAGTTTTCAATAAGGAAAATGCTGTAAGAAACCTGAATTTGTTGCAACAAATTTAAAATAAAAGCTTTTATGCTAATTATTTTCTGTGATAATATTTTTCAGAGCTCATCATCTGTGACAGCTCTTGGCTCTCCTGACTGTAACCTCCCTGTGGCAGCTTCTCACAGACTCAATCAACTCCTCTTCCCCTCCCCCCTCAAACACACACACACAGACACACACACACAGAGACCCCCTTCCAAAAACCCATCAAAGAGTAATACAATGGCTCCATCTGTAGGATAAAGTAGAGAGTCGCAACAGGAAGTTACCCCAAAATCTGAGGTTTCAAACAGGAAGTTGGGTTTCCGAACTTTGACGGGCCAGAACCGGCACACGCTTCGACCCAAACTCACAATTTTCGGAGGACTTCTTCCAAAAATTGTCAAGGAGGGGCTGACAACATTTGAAGTGAATCTGGTCACCCGTCTAGAAACTGGACATCACACTATAAAATATGTCATTTCCTGCTATAAATAGGTGGCGCTACAACAATTGTATGAATATTGACATATGGATGTGTGCAGATAGGTACCATTAACAATCCTGTAAAGTTTGATGCAGTTTGGACAAAGTATGGCCGAAATATAGCAAAAATAAAGCAACTTCCTGTTTCGTGGCGAGTAATCGAACTTTGAGGGGCCATAACTTCCACGCCCTTCAACAAAAACTCAAAATCTGCCGCAATTTAACATCGTCTATGTCTTAAGAACATACTATTAAGTTTTGAAGTCAATGGGATAATGCGTCTAGGACTAGTTCGCGTTCAAGCGACCCCTGGAAATGGCCAAAAACACACAATTTTTTCACCTTCCGGTCAAAATAAAAATACTTTCTGTTGGGTTTAGAATATGGCTCCAAGAGACTTTTTGGTGCGTCATGGGATGTTACATATGTGTGCAGATTTTCAGATTTTTAGGCGCAACGGGCTTGAGGGGCTGTTCCGTTTAAAAATGTAGGTGGCGCTACCGAGGGCATTTTACCACGCCCATGCTCAAGACCCCTAAATTATTAAATTTTTCGCCGTGCCTGACGCGTCTGCAAATTTTGGTAAGTTTTCACGCATGTTAAGGCCCTCAAAAAGCCGATCTAAGAGGCGGAAAAAGAAGAAAAAAAATAATAATAATAATAATTAAAGCTGCGAGCAGCGTTGAACGGGCCCTCGCACCCGGCGCCCGTCGGGGGAGCGGCGACCGCGGGACCCCGGCAACCGCGGGGTCAACGCAGGTCGCAGGGCACACGCTGGCGTAACAGTTCACACTTCCGAGATGTAAAAATTTTAAATAAAAGCTTTTATGCTAATTATTTTCTGTGATAATATTTTTCAGAGCTCATCATCTGTGACAGCTCTTGGCTCTCCTGACTGTAACCTCTCTGTGGCAGCTTCTCACAGACTCAATCAACTCCTCTTCCCCTCCCCCCTCAAACACAAACACAAACACAAACACACACACACACACACAGATACCCCCTCCCAAAAGGAGATAAAACTCAGTTTTAACTTGAGTTTACAAGCTTTGAGCTTTGAGCAAAAGCATTTTTTTGCAAGTTCTGTTATTGGGTGCATATATAAATCATTTATGCTTAAACAAGGGTTATAATGAAGTTATTTGAACAGTGAATATCTCATCTGCCTAAAGTCAGGGCGAAGCCACTAACCAGCTGTAGGGATGGGTATCATTAGGATTTTATCTTTATCCATACAGACCCCTATCAGTCCAGCTCAGACTGTTACTGGTTTAAGAGAGTGAAGTTTATAGCAATTTGCAAAATTTGGAGATTAGTGACAAACTAACCAGTTAGACTACATACAGACAAGCTTTCATTTTAGCTGTTAGTAACAGTTTGCCATGAGCTTAACCAGCGTGCTGTGCTTCGTGTTAAACATGTCATGAGACTGTGGACAACGTTTGAGCCAGCTTTGACATCTGCAGATATGAGTTTCTGAAGAGGGGCCTGCTGAGGTTAGATGTGCTGAATAATATCCATTTTCATATCAGAAAAAACACTGCATTAAACATTGTCTTAGCTCACTGAGCTGAGGTCAACAGGTAATATAACCAACCTGTGAGGTGGCTCACCCCCGTAAGATAAACACATAAATGATCCCTGATAGAACCGATAATTAAAGGCACATCAGTGACAGGGAATGCTATTAAAACTAAACTATAAACTGGTGACATTAACTGCAAAAGAAGATTTTTATTGATACATTTCAGGTAGAATTTAGTTTTCAATAAGGAAAATGCTGTAAGAAACCTGAATTTGTTGCAACAAATTTAAAATAAAAGCTTTTATGCTAATTATTTTCTGTGATAATATTTTTCAGAGCTCATCATCTGTGACAGCTCTTGGCTCTCCTGACTGTAACCTCCCTGTGGCAGCTTCTCACAGACTCAATCAACTCCTCTTCCCCTCCCCCCTCAAACACACACACACAGACACACACACACAGAGACCCCCTTCCAAAAACCCATCAAAGAGTAATACAATGGCTCCATCTGTAGGATAAAGTAGAGAGTCGCAACAGGAAGTTACCCCAAAATCTGAGGTTTCAAACAGGAAGTTGGGTTTCCGAACTTTGACGGGCCAGAACCGGCACACGCTTCGACCCAAACTCACAATTTTCGGAGGACTTCTTCCAAAAATTGTCAAGGAGGGGCTGACAACATTTGAAGTGAATCTGGTCACCCGTCTAGAAACTGGACATCACACTATAAAATATGTCATTTCCTGCTATAAATAGGTGGCGCTACAACAATTGTATGAATATTGACATATGGATGTGTGCAGATAGGTACCATTAACAATCCTGTAAAGTTTGATGCAGTTTGGACAAAGTATGGCCGAAATATAGCAAATATAAAGCAACTTCCTGTTTTGTGGCGAGTGATCGAACTTTGAGGGGCCATAACTTCCACGCCCTTCAATGAAAAGTCCGAAACTTTTGCAATTTAACTTCGTCTATGTCTTAAGAACAAATTATCAAATTTTGAAGTCAATCGGATAATGCGTCTAGGACTAGTTCGCGTTCAAGCGACCCCTGGAAATGGCCAAAAACACACAATTTTTTCACCTTCCGGTCAAAATAAAAATACTTTCTGTTGGGTTTAGAATATGGCTCCAAGAGACTTTTTGGTGCGTCATGGGATGTTACATATGTGTGCAGATTTTCAGATTTTTAGGCGCAACGGGCTTGAGGGGCTGTTCCGTTAAAAATGTAGGTGGCGCTACCGAGGCCATTTTGCCACACCCATGCTCAAGACCCCTAAATTCTTAAATTTTTCGCCGTGCCTGACGCGTCTGCAAATTTTCAGGAGTTTTGACGCATTTTAAGGCCCTCAAAAAGGCGATCAAAGAGGCGGAAAAAGAAGAAAAAAAATAATAATAATAATAATTAAAGCTGCGAGCAGCGTTGAACGGGCCCTCGCACCCGGCGCCCGTCGGGGGAGCGGCGACCGCGGGACCCCGGCAACCGCGGGGTCAACGCAGGTCGCAGGGCACACGCTGGCGTAACAGTTCACACTTCCGAGATGTAAAAATTTAAAATAAAAGCTTTTATGCTAATTATTTTCTGTGATAATATTTTTCAGAGCTCATCATCTGTGACAGCTCATGGCTCTCCTGACTGTAACCTCTCTGTGGCAGCTTCTCACAGACTCAATCAACTCCTCTTCCCCTCCCCCCTCAAACACAAACACAAACACACACACACACACACAGATACCCCCTCCCAAAAGGAGATAAAACTCAGTTTTAACTTGAGTTTACAAGCTTTGAGCTTTGAGCAAAAGCATTTTTTTGCAAGTTCTGTTATTGGGTGCATATATAAATCATTTATGCTTAAACAAGGGTTATAATGAAGTTATTTGAACAGTGAATATCTCATCTGCCTAAAGTCAGGGCGAAGCCACTAACCAGCTGTAGGGATGGGTATCATTAGGATTTTATCTTTATCCATACAGACTCCTATCAGTCCAGCTCAGACTGTTACTGGTTTAAGAGAGTGAAGTTTATAGCAATTTGCCAAATTTGGAGATTAGTGACAAACTAACCAGTTAGACTACATACAGACAAGCTTTCATTTTAGCTGTTAGTAACAGTTTGCCATGAGCTTAACCAGCGTGCTGTGCTTCGTGTTAAACATGTCATGAGACTGTGGACAACGCTGAAAATATTACTTTACTAACTACTGGCCGAACAGGCGCTTTTACAAAGAAAAGGTAAAGGCCAGCAGCTTTTACTTTTCAATGCACTTGTCGTCAACTTGAGTGGCTTATATTCAGCTGGTTCACCTCGACGCCGGTGGACCTAGTGCACTTTTCCTGTCGCCGTACACTGAGTAACACGAAAAAAATCAGCTGACCCCGTGTGAAATTTCCTAACTGATCAAAACCAAACTGTAAAGACAGCATCAATCCACGCTCAGCTTTGGTCAAGGGGAGACATATGGTAAGATTACATGAATTCATGTAATCTTCTTTGAGGCTACAATTTCAGACTTAACTAAGTCATTCACTAGTGTCTTGGCAGCGTTTATGGGTTCTTTAGACAGGTCTCTCACTGGTTTTCTTTCCAGGGTCATTGAAATCTTTGGCTTCCTACCTCTGCCAGGCTTGTTCTGCACAGTGTGGCTCTCCTTGAATTTCTCGGTGACGTTTCTCATTTGAGTTCTTGACGCTTGGAAATACTGTTATAACTTTGTATATCCTTCTCCTGCTTCCTGAGCATCGACAATTCTTCAAGTCTACAGTGATTTCCTTAGTTTTTGGCATGATGCTTTCTCAAGTGACAGCTCAAATCTTAACTGAAGTTTTTATACCGCGTGTAAAGCAGCTCTTGGCTCTCCTGACTGTAACCTCTCTGTGGCAGCTTCTCACAGACTCAATCAACTCCTCTTCCCCTCCCCCCTCAAACACAAACACAAACACACACACACACACACACACACACACACACACAGAGACCCCCTTCCAAAAACCCATCAAAGAGTAATACAATGGCTCCATCTATAGGATAAAGTAGAGAGTCGCAACAGGAAGTTACCCCAAAATCTGAGGTTTCAAACAGGAAGTTGGGTTTCTGAACTTTGACGGGCCAGAACCGGCACACGCTTCGACCAAAACTCACAATTTTCGGAGCCAGTCTTCCAAAAAATCCTCAAGGAGGGGCTGACAACATTTGAAGTGAATCTGGTCACCCGTCTAGAAACTGGACATCACACTATAAAATATGTCATTTCCTGCTATAAATAGGTGGCGCTACAACAATTGTATGAATATTGACATATGGATGTGTGCAGATAGGTACCATTAACAATCCTGTAAAGTTTGATGCAGTTTGGACAAAGTATGGCCGAAATATAGCAAATATAAAGCAACTTCCTGTTTCGTTGCGAGTAATCGAACTTTGAGGGGCCATAACTTCCACGCCCTTCAATGAAAAGTCCGAAACTTTTGCAATTTAACTTCGTCTATGTCTTAAGAACAAATTATCAAATTTTGAAGTCAATCGGATAATGCGTCTAGGACTAGTTCGCGTTCAAGCGACCCCTGGAAATGGCCAAAAACACACAATTTTTTCACCTTCCGGTCAAAATAAAAATACTTTCTGTTGGGTTTAGAATATGGCTCCAAGAGACTTTTTGGTGCGTCATGGGATGTTACATATGTGTGCAGATTTTCAGATTTTTAGGCGCAACGGGCTTGAGGGGCTGTTCCGTTTAAAAATGTAGGTGGCGCTACCGAGGCCATTTTGCCACACCCATGCTCAAGACCCCTAAATTCTTAAATTTTTCGCCGTGCCTGACGCGTCTGCAAATTTTCAGGAGTTTTGACGCATGTTAAGGCCCTCAAAAAGGCGATCAAAGAGGCGGAAAAAGAAGAAAAAAAATAATAATAATAATAATAATAATAAACGACGAAAACAAGAGGTCTTGCAACTCGTTGCATGGCCCGTCCACGCAACTCGTTGCTCGGCCCTAATTAAAGCTGCGAGCAGCGTTGAACGGGCCCTCGCACCCGGCGTCCGTCGGGGGAGCGGCGACCGCGGGACCCCGGCAACCGCGGGGTCAACGCAGGTCGCAGGGCACACGCTGGCGTAACAGTTCACACTTCCCAGATGTAAAAATTTTAAATAAAAGCTTTTATGCTAATTATTTTCTGTGATAATATTATTCAGAGCTCATCATCTGTGACAGATCATGGCTCTATTGACTGTAACCTCCCTGTGGCAGCTTCTCACAGACACAATCAACTCCTCTTCCCCTCCCCCCTCAGACACACACAGACACACACACACAGAGACCCCCTTCCAAAAACCCATCAAAGAGTAATACAATGGCTCCATCTGTAGGATAAAGTAGAGAGTCGCAACAGGAAGTTACCCCAAAATCTGAGGTTTCAAACAGGAAGTTGGGTTTCCGAACTTTGACGGGCCAGAACCGGCACACGCTTCGACCCAAACTCACAATTTTCGGAGCCAGTCTTCCAAAAATCCTTAAGTCTGTCCTGACAACATTTGAAGTGAATCTGGTCACCCGTCTAGAAACTGGACATCACACTATAAAATATGTCATTTCCTGCTATAAATAGGTGGTGCTACAACAATTGTATGAATATTGACATATGGATGTGTGCAGATAGGTACCATTAACAATCCTGTAAAGTTTGATGCAGTTTGGACAAAGTATGGCCGAAATATAGCAAATTTAAAGCAACTTCCTGTTTTGTGGCGAGTGATCGAACTTTGAGGGGCCATAACTTCCACGCCCTTCAATGAAAAGTCCGAAACTTTTGCAATTTAACTTCGTCTATGTCTTAAGAACAAATTATCAAATTTTGAAGTCAATCGGATAATGCGTCTAGGACTAGTTCGCGTTCAAGCGACCCCTGGAAATGGCCAAAAACACACAATTTTTTCACCTTCCGGTCAAAATAAAAATACTTTCTGTTGGGTTTAGAATATGGCTCCAAGAGACTTTTTGGTGCGTCATGGGATGTTACATATGTGTGCAGATTTTCAGATTTTTAGGCGCAACGGGCTTGAGGGGCTGTTCCGTTAAAAATGTAGGTGGCGCTACCGAGGCCATTTTGCCACACCCATGCTCAAGACCCCTAAATTCTTAAATTTTTCGCCGTGCCTGACGCGTCTGCAAATTTTCAGGAGTTTTGACGCATTTTAAGGCCCTCAAAAAGGCGATCAAAGAGGCGGAAAAAGAAGAAAAAAAATAATAATAATAATAATAATAATAAACCGAACGAAAACAAGAGGGTCCTTGCAACTCGTTGCATGCCCGCAACTCGTTGCGGGGTCCTTGCAACTCGTTGCATGGCCCACGCAACTCGTTGCTCGGGCCCTAATTAAAGCTGCGAGCAGCGTTGAACGGGCCCTCGCACCCGGCGCCCGTCGGGGGGCGGCGACCGCGGACCCGGCAACCGCGGGGTCAACGCAGGTCGCAGGCACACGCTGGCGTAACAGTTCACACTTCCGAGATGTAAAAATTTTAAATAAAAGCTTTTATGCTAATTATTTTCTGTGATAATATTTTTCAGAGCTCATCATCTGTGACAGCTCTTGGCTCTCCTGACTGTAACCTCTCTGTGGCAGCTTCTCACAGACTCAATCAACTCCTCTTCCCCTCCCCCTCAAACACAAACACAAACACAAACACACACCACACACACACAGATACCCCCTCCCAAAAGGAGATAAAACTCAGTTTTAACTTGAGTTTACAAGCTTTGAGCTTTGAGCAAAAGCATTTTTTTTAAGTTCTGTTATTGGGTGCATATATAAATCATTTATGCTTAAACAAGGCTTATAATGAAGTTATTTGAACAGTGAATATCTCATCTGCCTAAAGTCAGGGCGAAGCCACTAACCAGCTGTAGGGATGGGTATCATTAGGATTTTATCTTTATCCATACAGACCCCTATCAGTCCAGCTCAGACTGTTACTGGTTTAAGAGAGTGAAGTTTATAGCAATTTGCAAAATTTGGAGATTAGTGACAAACTAACCAGTTAGACTACATACAGACAAGCTTTCATTTTAGCTGTTAGTAACAGTTTGCCATGAGCTTAACCAGCGTGCTGTGCTTCGTGTTAAACATGTCATGAGACTGTGGACAACGCTGAAAATATTACTTTACTAACTACTGGCCGAACAGGCGCTTTTACAAAGAAAAGGTAAAGGCCAGCAGCTTTTACTTTTCAATGCACTTGTCGTCAACTTGAGTGGCTTATATTCAGCTGGTTCACCTCGACGCCGGTGGATGTAGACGTGCACTTTTCCTGTCGCCGTACACTGTGTAACATGAAAATATCAGCCGACCCCTTGTGAAATTTCCTAACTGATCAAAACCAAACTGTAAAGACTTTGGTCAAGGGGAGACATATGGTAAGATTACATGAATTCAAAATAACCTACAATTCCTTCAAATTAATTTGAAGCCAGTTTAATTTTTTGAGCCAGCTTTGACATCTGCAGATATGAGTTTCTGAAGAGGGGCCTGCTGAGGTTAGATGTGCTGAATAATATCCATTTTCATATCAGAAAAAACACTGCATTAAACATTGTCTTAGCTCACTGAGCTGAGGTCAACAGGTAATATAACCAACCTGTGAGGTGGCTCACCCCCGTAAGATAAACACATAAATGATCCCTGATAGAACCGATAATTAAAGGCACATCAGTGACAGGGAATGCTATTAAAACTAAACTATAAACTGGTGACATTAACTGCAAAAGAAGATTTTTATTGATACATTTCAGGTAGAATTTAGTTTTCAATAAGGAAAATGCTGTAAGAAACCTGAATTTGTTGCAACAAATTTAAAATAAAAGCTTTTATGCTAATTATTTTCTGTGATAATATTTTTCAGAGCTCATCATCTGTGACAGCTCATGGCTCTCTTGACTGTAACCTCCCTGTGGCAGCTTCTCACAGACTCAATCAACTCCTCTTCCCCTCCCCCCTCAAACACACACACACAGACACACACACACAGAGACCCCCTTCCAAAAACCCATCAAAGAGTAATACAATGGCTCCATCTGTAGGATAAAGTAGAGAGTCGCAACAGGAAGTTACCCCAAAATCTGAGGTTTCAAACAGGAAGTTGGGTTTCCGAACTTTGACGGGCCAGAACCGGCACACGCTTCGACCAAAACTCACAATTTTCGGAGGACTTCTTCCAAAAATTGTCAAGGAGGGGCTGACAACATTTGAAGTGAATCTGGTCACCCGTCTAGAAACTGGACATCACACTATAAAATATGTCATTTCCTGCTATAAATAGGTGGCGCTACAACAATTGTATGAATATTGACATATGGATGTGTGCAGATAGGTACCATTAACAATCCTGTAAAGTTTGATGCAGTTTGGACAAAGTATGGCCGAAATATAGCAAAAATAAAGCAACTTCCTGTTTCGTGGCGAGTAATCGAACTTTGAGGGGCCATAACTTCCACGCCCTTCAACAAAAACTCAAAATCTGCCGCAATTTAACATCGTCTATGTCTTAAGAACATACTATTAAGTTTTGAAGTCAATCGGATAATGCGTCTAGGACTAGTTCGCGTTCAAGCGACCCCTGGAAATGGCCAAAAACACACAATTTTTTCACCTTCCGGTCAAAATAAAAATACTTTCTGTTGGGTTTAGAATATGGCTCCAAGAGACTTTTTGGTGCGTCATGGGATGTTACATATGTGTGCAGATTTTCAGATTTTTAGGCGCAACGGGCTTGAGGGGCTGTTCCGTTTAAAAATGTAGGTGGCGCTACCGAGGGCATTTTACCACGCCCATGCTCAAGACCCCTAAATTATTAAATTTTTCGCCGTGCCTGACGCGTCTGCAAATTTTGGTAAGTTTTCACGCATGTTAAGGCCCTCAAAAAGCCGATCTAAGAGGCGGAAAAAGAAGAAAAAAAATAATAATAATAATAATAATAATAAAAGCTGCGGCAGGGGGACGCACCGGCCCTAAAGCTGCGAGCAGCGTTGAACGGGCCCTCGCACCCGGCGCCCGTCGGGGGAGCGGCGACCGCGGGACCCCGGCAACCGCGGGGTCAACGCAGGTCGCAGGGCACACGCTGGCGTAACAGTTCACACTTCCGAGATGTAAAAATTTAAATAAAAGCTTTTATGCTAATTATTTTCTGTGATAATATTTTTCAGAGCTCATCATCTGTGACAGCTCTTGGCTCTCCTGACTGTAACCTCTCTGTGGCAGCTTCTCACAGACTCAATCAACTCCTCTTCCCCTCCCCCCTCAAACACAAACACAAACACAAACACACACACACACACACACAGGAATACCCCCTCCCAAAAGGAGATAAAACTCAGTTTTAACTTGAGTTTACAAGCTTTGAGCTTTGAGCAAAAGCATTTTTTTGCAAGTTCTGTTATTGGGTGCATATATAAATCATTTATGCTTAAACAAGGGTTATAATGAAGTTATTTGAACAGTGAATATCTCATCTGCCTAAAGTCAGGGCGAAGCCACTAACCAGCTGTAGGGATGGGTATCATTAGGATTTTATCTTTATCCATACAGACCCCTATCAGTCCAGCTCAGACTGTTACTGGTTTAAGAGAGTGAAGTTTATAGCAATTTGCAAAATTTGGAGATTAGTGACAAACTAACCAGTTAGACTACATACAGACAAGCTTTCATTTTAGCTGTTAGTAACAGTTTGCCATGAGCTTAACCAGCGTGCTGTGCTTCGTGTTAAACATGTCATGAGACTGTGGACAACGTTTGAGCCAGCTTTGACATCTGCAGATATGAGTTTCTGAAGAGGGGCCTGCTGAGGTTAGATGTGCTGAATAATATCCATTTTCATATCAGAAAAAACACTGCATTAAACATTGTCTTAGCTCACTGAGCTGAGGTCAACAGGTAATATAACCAACCTGTGAGGTGGCTCACCCCCGTAAGATAAACACATAAATGATCCCTGATAGAACCGATAATTAAAGGCACATCAGTGACAGGGAATGCTATTAAAACTAAACTATAAACTGGTGACATTAACTGCAAAAGAAGATTTTTATTGATACATTTCAGGTAGAATTTAGTTTTCAATAAGGAAAATGCTGTAAGAAACCTGAATTTGTTGCAACAAATTTAAAATAAAAGCTTTTATGCTAATTATTTTCTGTGATAATATTTTTCAGAGCTCATCATCTGTGACAGCTCTTGGCTCTCCTGACTGTAACCTCCCTGTGGCAGCTTCTCACAGACTCAATCAACTCCTCTTCCCCTCCCCCCTCAAACACACACACACAGACACACACACACAGAGACCCCCTTCCAAAAACCCATCAAAGAGTAATACAATGGCTCCATCTGTAGGATAAAGTAGAGAGTCGCAACAGGAAGTTACCCCAAAATCTGAGGTTTCAAACAGGAAGTTGGGTTTCCGAACTTTGACGGGCCAGAACCGGCACACGCTTCGACCCAAACTCACAATTTTCGGAGGACTTCTTCCAAAAATTGTCAAGGAGGGGCTGACAACATTTGAAGTGAATCTGGTCACCCGTCTAGAAACTGGACATCACACTATAAAATATGTCATTTCCTGCTATAAATAGGTGGCGCTACAACAATTGTATGAATATTGACATATGGATGTGTGCAGATAGGTACCATTAACAATCCTGTAAAGTTTGATGCAGTTTGGACAAAGTATGGCCGAAATATAGCAAAAATAAAGCAACTTCCTGTTTCGTGGCGAGTAATCGAACTTTGAGGGGCCATAACTTCCACGCCCTTCAACAAAAACTCAAAATCTGCCGCAATTTAACATCGTCTATGTCTTAAGAACATACTATTAAGTTTTGAAGTCAATGGGATAATGCGTCTAGGACTAGTTCGCGTTCAAGCGACCCCTGGAAATGGCCAAAAACACACAATTTTTTCACCTTCCGGTCAAAATAAAAATACTTTCTGTTGGGTTTAGAATATGGCTCCAAGAGACTTTTTGGTGCGTCATGGGATGTTACATATGTGTGCAGATTTTCAGATTTTTAGGCGCAACGGGCTTGAGGGGCTGTTCCGTTTAAAAATGTAGGTGGCGCTACCGAGGGCATTTTACCACGCCCATGCTCAAGACCCCTAAATTATTAAATTTTTCGCCGTGCCTGACGCGTCTGCAAATTTTGGTAAGTTTTCACGCATGTTAAGGCCCTCAAAAAGCCGATCTAAGAGGCGGAAAAAGAAGAAAAAAAATAATAATAATAATAATAATAATAATAATAATAATAAACAGACCGAAAACAAGAGGGTCCTTGCAACTCGTTGCATGGCCCCGTTGGGCCCACGCAACTCGTTGCTCGGCCCTAATTAAAGCTGCGAGCAGCGTTGAACGGGCCCTCGCACCCGGCGCCCGTCGGGGGAGCGGCGACCGCGGGACCCCGGCAACCGCGGGGTCAACGCAGGTCGCAGGGCACACGCTGGCGTAACAGTTCACACTTCCCAGATGTTAAAATTTTAAATAAAAGCTTTTACGCTAATTATTTTCTGTGATAATATTTTTCAGAGCTCATCATCTGTGACAGCTCTTGGCTCTCCTTGACTGTAACCTCTCTGTGGCAGCTTCTCACAGACTCAATCAACTCCTCTTCCCCTCCCCCCTCAAACACAAACACAAACACAAACACACCCACACACACACACACAAACACACAGAGAAATACCCCCTCCCAAAAGGAGATAAAACTCAGTTTTAACTTGAGTTTACAAGCTTTGAGCTTTGAGCAAAAGCATTTTTTTAAGTTCTGTTATTGGGTGCATATATAAATCATTTATGCTTAAACAAGGCTTATAATGAAGTTATTTGAACAGTGAATATCTCATCTGCCTAAAGTCAGGGCGAAGCCACTAACCAGCTGTAGGGATGGGTATCATTAGGATTTTATCTTTATCCATACAGACCCCTATCAGTCCAGCTCAGACTGTTACTGGTTTAAGAGAGTGAAGTTTATAGCAATTTGCAAAATTTGGAGATTAGTGACAAACTAACCAGTTAGACTACATACAGACAAGCTTTCATTTTAGCTGTTAGTAACAGTTTGCCATGAGCTTAACCAGCGTGCTGTGCTTCCTGTTAAACATGTCATGAGACTGTGGACAACGCTGAAAATATTACTTTACTAACTACTGGCCAAACAGGCGCTTTGACAAAGAAAAGGTAAAGGCCAGCAGCTTTTACTTTTCAATGCACTTGTCGTCAACTTGAGTGGCTTATATTCAGCTGGTTCACCTCGACGCTGGGAGGACCTAGTGAACTTTTCCTGTCGCCGTACACTGAGTAAGACGAAAAAATCAGCTGACCCCGTGTGAAATTTCCTAACTGATCAAAACCAAACTGTAAAGACAGCATCAATCCACGCTCAGCTTTGGTCAAGGGGAGACATATGGTAAGATTACATGAATTCATGTAATCTTCATTGAGGCTACAATTTCAGACTTAACTAAGTCATTCACTAGTGTCTTGGCAGCGTTTATGGGTTCTTTAGACAGGTCTCTCACTGGTTTTCTTTCCAGGGTCATTGAAATCTTTGGCTTCCTACCTCTGCCAGGCTTGTTCTGCACAGTGTGGCTCTCCTTGAATTTCTCGGTGACGTTTCTCATTTGAGTTCTTGACGCTTGGAAATACTGTTATAACTTTGTATATCCTTCTCCTGCTTCCTGAGCATCGACAATTCTTCAAGTCTACAGTGATTTCCTTAGTTTTTGGCATGATGCTTTCTCAAGTGACAGCTCAAATCTTAACTGAAGTTTTTATACCGCGTGTAAAGCAGCTCTTGGCTCTCCTGACTGTAACCTCTCTGTGGCAGCTTCTCACAGACTCAATCAACTCCTCTTCCCCTCCCCCCTCAAACACAAACACAAACACACACACACACACACACACACACACACACAGAGACCCCCTTCCAAAAACCCATCAAAGAGTAATACAATGGCTCCATCTATAGGATAAAGTAGAGAGTCGCAACAGGAAGTTACCCCAAAATCTGAGGTTTCAAACAGGAAGTTGGGTTTCTGAACTTTGACGGGCCAGAACCGGCACACGCTTCGACCAAAACTCACAATTTTCGGAGCCAGTCTTCCAAAAAATCCTCAAGGAGGGGCTGACAACATTTGAAGTGAATCTGGTCACCCGTCTAGAAACTGGACATCACACTATAAAATATGTCATTTCCTGCTATAAATAGGTGGCGCTACAACAATTGTATGAATATTGACATATGGATGTGTGCAGATAGGTACCATTAACAATCCTGTAAAGTTTGATGCAGTTTGGACAAAGTATGGCCGAAATATAGCAAATATAAAGCAACTTCCTGTTTCGTTGCGAGTAATCGAACTTTGAGGGGCCATAACTTCCACGCCCTTCAATGAAAAGTCCGAAACTTTTGCAATTTAACTTCGTCTATGTCTTAAGAACAAATTATCAAATTTTGAAGTCAATCGGATAATGCGTCTAGGACTAGTTCGCGTTCAAGCGACCCCTGGAAATGGCCAAAACACACAATTTTTTCACCTTCCGGTCAAAATAAAAATACTTTCTGTTGGGTTTAGAATATGGCTCCAAGAGACTTTTTGGTGCGTCATGGGATGTTACATATGTGTGCAGATTTTCAGATTTTTAGGCGCAACGGGCTTGAGGGGCTGTTCCGTTTAAAAATGTAGGTGGCGCTACCGAGGCCATTTTGCCACACCCATGCTCAAGACCCCTAAATTCTTAAATTTTTCGCCGTGCCTGACGCGTCTGCAAATTTTCAGGAGTTTTGACGCATGTTAAGGCCTTCAAAAAGGCGATCAAAGAGGCGGAAAAAGAAGAAAAAAAATAATAATAATAATAATTAAAGCTGCGAGCAGCGGTTGAACGGGCCCTCGCACCCGGCGCCCGTCGGGGGAGCGGCGACCGCGGGACCCGGCAACCGCGGGGTCAACGCAGGTCGCAGGGCACACGCTGGCGTAACAGTTCACACTTCCGAGATGTAAAAATTTTAAATAAAAGCTTTTATGCTAATTATTTTCTGTGATAATATTTTTCAGAGCTCATCATCTGTGACAGCTCTTGGCTCTCCTGACTGTAACCTCCCTGTGGCAGCTTCTCACAGACTCAATCAACTCCTCTTCCCCTCCCCCCTCAAACACAACCAAACACAAACACACACACACACACACAGATACCCCCTCCCAAAAGGAGATAAAACTCAGTTTTAACTTGAGTTTAAAGCTTTGAGCTTTGAGCAAAAGCATTTTTTTAAGTTCTGTTATTGGGTGCATATATAAATCATTTATGCTTAAACAAGGCTTATAATGAAGTTATTTGAACAGTGAATATCTCATCTGCCTAAAGTCAGGGCGAAGCCACTAACCAGCTGTAGGGATGGGTATCATTAGGATTTTATCTTTATCCATACAGACCCTATCAGTCCAGCTCAGACTGTTACTGGTTTAAGAGAGTGAAGTTTATAGCAATTTGCAAAATTTGGAGATTAGTGACAAACTAACCAGTTAGACTACATACAGACAAGCTTTCATTTTAGCTGTTAGTAACAGTTTGCCATGAGCTTAACCAGCGTGCTGTGCTTCCTGTTAAACATGTTATGAGACTGTGGACAAGGCTGAAATATTACTTTACTAACTACTTGCCGAACAGGCGCTTTGACAAGAAAAGGTAAAGGCCAGCGCTTTTACTTTTCAATGCACTTGTCGTCAACTTGAGTGGCTTATATTCAGCTGGTTCACCTCGACGCCCGTGGACTAGTGCACTTTTCTGTCGCCGTACACTGAGTAACACGAAAATCAGCTGACCCCGTGTGAATTTCCTAACTGATCAAACCAAACTGTAAAGACAGCATCAATCACGCTCAGCTTTGGTCAAGGGGAGACATATGGGAGAAGATGAGTAGAGAGATGGAAGAAACGAAAAGGGTGATGGAGAAAGATTACATGAATTCAAAATAACCTACAATTCCTTAAAATTAATTTGAAGCCAGTTTAATTTTTTGAGCCAGCTTTGACATCTGCAGATATGAGTTTCTGAAGAGGGGCCTGCTGAGGTTAGATGTGCTGAATAATATCCATTTTCATATCAGAAAAAACACTGCATTAAACATTGTCTTAGCTCACTGAGCTGAGGTCAACAGGTAATATAACCAACCTGTGAGGTGGCTCACCCCCGTAAGATAAACACATAAATGATCCCTGATAGAACCGATAATTAAAGGCACATCAGTGACAGGGAATGCTATTAAAACTAAACTATAAACTGGTGACATTAACTGCAAAAGAAGATTTTTATTGATACATTTCAGGTAGAATTTAGTTTTCAATAAGGGAAAATGCTGGTAAGAAACCTGAATTTGTTGCAACAAATTTAAAATAAAAGCTTTTATGCTAATTATTTTCTGTGATAAATTTTTCAGAACTCATCATCTGTGACAGCTCATGGCTCTCTTGACTGTAACCTCCCTGTGGCAGCTTCTCACAGACTCAATCAACTCCTCTTCCCCTCCCCCTCAAACACACACACACAGACACACAACACAGAGACCCCCTTCCAAAAACCCATCAAAGAGTAATACAATGGCTCCATCTGTAGGATAAAGTAGAGAGTCGCAACAGGAAGTTACCCCAAAATCTGAGGTTTCAAACAGGAAGTTGGGTTTCCGAACTTTGACGGGCCAGAACCGGCACACGCTTCGACCCAAACTCACAATTTTCGGAGCCAGTCTTCCAAAAATTGTCAAGGAGGGGCTGACAACATTTGAAGTGAATCTGGTCACCCGTCTAGAAACTGGACATCACACTATAAAATATTGTCATTTCCTGCTTATAAATAGGGTGGCGCTACAACAATTGTATGAATATTGACATATGGATGTGTGCAGATAGGTACCATTAACAATCCTGTAAAGTTTGATGCAGTTTGGACAAAGTATGGCCGAAATATAGCAAAAATAAAGCAACTTCCTGTTTCGTGGCGAGTAATCGAACTTTGAGGGGCCATAACTTCCACGCCCTTCAACAAAAACTCAAAATCTGCCGCAATTTAACATCGTCTATGTCTTAAGAACATACTATTAAGTTTTGAAGTCAATCGGATAATGCGTCTAGGACTAGTTCGCGTTCAAGCGACCCCTGGAAATGGCCAAAAACACACAATTTTTTCACCTTCCGGTCAAAATAAAAATACTTTCTGTTGGGTTTAGAATATGGCTCCAAGAGACTTTTTGGTGCGTCATGGGATGTTACATATGTGTGCAGATTTTCAGATTTTTAGGCGCAACGGCTTGAGGGGCTGTTCCGTTTAAAATGTAGGTGGCGCTACCGAGGGCATTTTACCACGCCCATGCTCAAGACCCCCTAAATTATTAAATTTTTCGCCGTGCCTGACGCGTCTGCAAATTTTGGTAAGTTTTCACGCATGTTAAGGCCCTCAAAAGCCGATCTAAGAGGCGGAAAAAGAAGAAAAAAAAAATAAATAATAATAATAATAATAATAATAATTAGAGGGTCCTTGCAACTCGTTGCCCGTTAAGAGCAGCGTTGAACGGGCCCTCGCACCGGCGCCCGTCGGGGAGCGGCGACCGCGGGACCCCGGCAACCGCGGGGTCAACGCAGGTCGCAGGGCACACGCTGGCGTAACAGTTCACACTTCCAGATGTAAAATTTAAATAAAAGCTTTTATGCTAATTATTTTCTGTGATAATATTTTCAGAGCTCATCATCTGTGACAGATCATGGCTCTATTGACTGTAACCTCCCTGTGGCAGCTTCTCACAGACACAATCAACTCCTCTTCCCCTCCCCCCTCAGACACACACAGACACACACACACAGAGACCCCTTCCAAAAACCCATCAAAGAGTAATACAATGGCTCCATCTGTAGGATAAAGTAGAGAGTCGCAACAGGAAGTTACCCCAAAATCTGAGGTTTCAAACAGGAAGTTGGGTTTCCGAACTTTGACGGGCCAGAACCGGCACACGCTTCGACCCAAACTCACAATTTTCGGAGCCAGTCTTCCAAAAATCCTTAAGTCTGTCCTGACAACATTTGAAGTGAATCTGGTCACCCGTCTAGAAACTGGACATCACACTATAAAATATGTCATTTCCTGCTATAAATAGTGGTGCTACAACAATTGTATGAATATTGACATATGGATGTGTGCAGATAGGTACCATTAACAATCCTGTAAAGTTTGATGCAGTTTGGACAAAGTATGGCCGAAATATAGCAAATTTAAAGCAACTTCCTGTTTTTGTGGCGAGTGATCGAACTTTGAGGGCCATAACTTCCACGCCCTTCAATGAAAAGTCCGAAACTTTTGCAATTTAACTTCGTCTATGTCTTAAGAACAAATTATCAAATTTTGAAGTCAATCGGATAATGCGTCTAGGACTAGTTCGCGTTCAAGCGACCCCTGGAAATGGCCAAAACACACAATTTTTTCACCTTCGGTCAAAATAAAAATACTTTCTGTTGGGTTTAGAATATGGCTCCAAGAGACTTTTTGGTGCGTCATGGGATGTTACATATGTGTGCAGATTTTCAGATTTTTAGGCGCAACGGGCTTGAGGGGCTGTTCCGTTAAAAATGTAGGTGGCGCTACCGAGGCCATTTTGCCACACCATGCTCAAGACCCCTAAATTCTAAATTTTTCGCCGTGCCTGACGCGTCTGCAAATTTTCAGGAGTTTTGACGCATTTTAAGGCCCTCAAAAGGCGATCAAAGAGGCGGAAAAAGAAGAAAAAAATAATAATAATAATAATAATAATAAACGAACGAAACAAGAGGGTCCTTGCAAACTCGTTGCATGGCCCCGTTGGGCCACGCAACTCGTTGCTCGGGCCCTAATAATAAT